>NC_044572.1:121120999-121233499 GCF_901933205.1 Camarhynchus parvulus
CTTTAAATCTATGTCTATCTCTATTTCTTGTGCCTTGTGCATTTTGTACAAAAAGTCTCTGCTTCTTAGTTACTGTTACAGACTGTATCTAATGATGTGGAAATATGACAACATGAACGCATGCACTGACAAATTTCATAACTTTGACTCTTAAATAAGATCCTTTCTGAGGAAAAATGTTCTGATTCTTCATCTGTGTGCATGGTTTTGATATTTAATATACTGGAACCTAATTCAGAAGATTTAATGTGGCAACACACTGTTCAAACAGGTCTCTACCAAGGCAAAATGATTATTGATGCCAATTATGACAATTTGGCTCAGTGTTTCAATAGTAGGAATATGAGCTACAGTCATTTTATAGCCGAAAAAATTATCAGTGATAATTGACGGTGAGTCCTGAACAGGCAGCTTATCCAAGTTCAGTTCAGACAACAAAAGTGCAGAGGAGCCAAAGAGATTTAAGTCCTCAGTTCAATGTGTCATACCCTCCCTGACATCACTTTATTTTTTAACCATCATCCAATGGACCGTATAAGATATATAGGGGTTGATGGCTTTGGCTGCCGAATTTATGAGTAGAATCTCTTGCTGAATTGTCCCATAATTGGGTTCTTAAAATAGATTTTCTAAGGTAAGTGCAGTTGTAGTCGTGTATTGTATCCAAGTTCAGAATTCTTTTTGTAAAAGTGTACCAAACACAGAAATTTATATGGAAAAGTATAATGGCCAGTGATTAATAATGATCATATAATTTAAATGTCATAATTAGACTGACAAGAACAAAAGTCCAAAAAGGCGATAGAATTTTATGACATTTCATTAATACTGGATTTAAGCCTTTCATTCCAGCATACAAGCTTTTTATATTTAGAAATATTGCAGGGTTAATTAATTTATTTCAATATATTTGCAAAGAGATTAAACACTCTATAGTACTACAGCTGATACTTTTGTTTAATATATGAAGAGTAACTAATTTTGTTATTAAAATAATTCAGTTCTAGTACAAACTTATGCCTAATTCACATCTGCATTTTTGTAATCATCTAGAAATTATTACTTCAAGTTTAGATTTTTTTTTCATACTTATTTATTCGATACAAAGTGGGTGAGGAATTTATTTTTAAGGAAAATAAATATCTAGAAATATTTCACTAATTTTGTTTAAGTAAAGATATTGTTAAAAGCAAAAAAATAGAATTTATGTGCAAAAAACTAAACCCAAAGGACGGAAGTGTTAGACATTTTGACACAGATATATAAATAAAAGTATGGTAACTGCCATGACCAGAGTAGATAGTTATGTCTACTCTGGTCATGGCAGTTACCTATGCCCTTGAAGTATACATCTGATATACCCGAAGTCAGGCTGAAAAGCATTACCAATGTATTTGGTATCGCTTAAAATTATCTGGTAGTGTAAATTTCTTTCAGTGGTTTTGTAACTGCTCATCTGCATTCAGTGTCACTTCTGCAGGGTGGAATAGGAACACATACACTGAAGTATAACAAAAGGAGGAGCTAAGAGAACAGAGCTGGGGAAAAAAAAGGCTTTCTGAGTGTGAAGTGGACTTGATCTCTCTCAGGGACACTCCTCTCAAACCACTTTGTGTCAAGCAACTAGCATGGGTGAAGTTCTCAAGTTCTGCAGACAAATGCGTCACACTCACATCCAAAGCCCTATAGTGGCATTCAATTGGTGCACATGTATTTGAATTTTTCCCCTCAAAGTACCTGAAACAGATTAAGAGAAGCTTTTTTTTTTTTTTTCCTTGTCCCTTCCCCCTTCTCCATTCATCTTTTAATGGCAGTACAGAGAGGGAAGAGAAGGGAGGAAGGGAGGTGACGACAGTAGGAGGGGGTTGCAGGCTCTGTAGGATTGCAAGCAAAGGTTCATTCATGTACGTTTATTCCACACCAAAAAAAAAAAAAAAAGAGACTATTCAACCACTTGGAATAGATCATCATAACTGCTTGTCTGGTCAGCTTTCTCCTTAGAGTTTCAAGTTATAGGGGTCGATGTGTAATCTAGGGGTCTTGTCTAGCTGCCTCTATTAAAAAGTGCAGCACTCAATGCCAGCTGCACTAAGCGGGGTGCCTCTATCTGTAATAGTGCCATCAACAATTCTGAAGATGTACTTTGAGTGCACACAGGATAGACAGACAGTCTGATACAGCTCTAACATTTCCAGAGCTGGCCACAGCTGATTTTATGCTAAATGCACTAATCTTTTACACCAGTCCTTTAATCAGGAAGATATTCACTCATTTATATGCTCCTAGTTGAGGAAAATTAAGTTGGCTTTGATAGTCCTTTTTTCCCCTTCTGTAATAATTAGGAAACAATCCAGAGTTTAACTTACACAGCAGCACCAAAGGGTATTTTGAAGTAGGGCGTGTTCGGTCATTAATTTGTTAGATTTTTTTTTCTCTCTCTATTTTTAGAGAAAGAAGTATTAATTGTATTTCATTGGGTGATTAAATACAAGAAATACATTCACGACTCTGCTTCTTTATCTTTTTTTGTTTCTTGGTAGGATGTGCAGGAAAGGAGGACTGGTGCTAGAAAGTGCATTCCCTGTCTTGAAAGAGGGGAATTCTCTCTCTGTTTTGAAACAGGAAGGAACACAATAAAGTGGGCAGACTCTGAAGCTCTAGGAAGCCTAGTCTAGGTGTCCAAGGATCTGGAGGCATTCCTTTTAAAGCAATGCATGTTGCTGTCCTTTGTCAGCGTGGTTTCCTAGGCTCATTTATTACTGCTGGCCACAATGCCCTTCTCATCTACTCACCTGAATAAATCTAAAAAGAATGGGGGAAACTAATTGCTGCTTGAATCAAAAAGTCTCATGTAAATTTGCTCTTTGTGATATATACCACAGATGCAGAATACGCTGTGTCCTTCTCTTTTCACACACCTTACATCTAGACTCATTGTGCATTATTTACTTAATCATTGAATGAAAAGCTGCCAAGGACGGATGTTAAAAGCGAGGAAGACAATCACAGTTTTTCCTTTCCAGATTCTCATTTCTGTTTTCCTTTGCTCCTCTCTCTGAAGGCTTAAGACTGAAAGCATCAGACCTATGTTATAAAAGCTCTCAGGCTTGGAGGCTGAGAAGAATGTGGAAACTAATAATGACATGGCCTTCAGTGCTTTGTTTGCAGTGAACAGAAACAACAAAAGATTCTTCCAATGATCTAAGCCTGCTTGAAACACAGTGCCATTTCTTCCCTTGAGATGTGAAGCAAGGAGTGTATTGAGCGTATGTTCTTCCTTTTTAGACTAAGGTGTTTGAAGCCTAGGACAATTTTAAAACTTGAGACTACAGCATCTTATCTGGATCCAAATAAATTTGGCTTTTCCCTCTGTCCTCCAGCCTGATGAGATAAGAGATAAGAACTCCAGGGATAAGAACTAAGGCAGTGCTACAGCTAATAGCTGCAACCAAATACTACTGACCTTTATCTTTTTCATGCTGATCTACAAGAATTTGGCAAGGCCAGGATTGGGGGGTTTTTAAGGAACAACATCAGAGTAAAACCATGAAGTTTGTTCTTTATAAAATAATACTGAATTTTGAGTTTTAAAGGATCAGGAACAGGACTCTATAGAATATTTTCTGTAGAGGAATTCTTTACATCTGGTTTCAAGATGACATTTGTTGACAAAATTATCAGATACACTGCTAGTCCCCAGTGTGCTAGAAGGAGAGCCAAGTCTTGGGAAAAAAAACTCTTGATACTCTCTTAATTTCTGCCAGGGTTCATAGGGACTTGGGAGAGGAAAATGTAAGTTGCAGCAGGTTTGTAAATCACTCAAATGCTTTCTCAGGGCTGTCTTCTATGTTTTCTCTTTGTTTTGCTTAAGTTCTCCACTCTGTTCTATGCAGCAGTACGCTTTTTGAAGTGGAAAGAAGAGAAAGCTTCTTGTCCTTGTCATTAAGAACTTGCAAAAATCTCTTTCTTCCTTACTAGCCACCTTTTAGCTTTATTGGATAGGTCTCTAAAATTTTTGCTCTGCTAGATTTTAGTGTTTTAATATTCTCTTTCCATCTTTGTCTTCCCCAAACTGCTTGTCTGTTTCCTTCATTCGTTTACTTCTATTATGCTTCGCTGTTTTATTAAATGGGGTCTACCTCTATTGTTCTCCAAATTAAGGTCTGAACTAATAAACAAATATCTGTGCAGCGCTGAGTGGTCAAAAAGATAAATGTGAATATAGAATTAGACACTTCACAGGAATGCTCCTTAGCCACAAGGCTTATATGGTAGGTGCAACAAAATAAATAACGACAGGGAAAAAAAAAAAAAAAAGAGAAACAGCTTAAAAAGTGGTGTGCCTTATGTACCAATTTGGAAAACTGAAGGAAAATCCCCCTTTCAAAGCTTTTATTTTGCAGTGTTTTTGATTATTTGATCTTAGACTTTGACAAAAGATATCACATAATAAAAAAGTATATTTTTAAGTTATTACTGCTCCCCCAGTATAACCACACAAAAACCTGCTTTACCATTTACATCTTAAATAAATGTATTGTGCATTTCCTTCCATATCACCCCCCTGTGAGAGAGGGATCCAACAGCTGATTGGATAACTATTACCCCTCAGGTAGTAAGAGAACTTTGATGCTGTTCCAGACTTCTAAACCATAATTATAATTTTTATTTGTTAGTTCATTTAAAAGAAAAAAAAGAGTCTTTGTGAGATAACCATTCAACCATTTATGTTTACAAAAAGTAAAATATTTTGCTAAGAAGTCTTTTTTGAAGGTTGTATTGCACTCAAGGGGACATCCCAGACCAAATAATGAATGTCGAATTTTAGTCTGACTTTGTGGCCACTCAGAAGCTGACTGCAGTTCTTGCTGAGAAATCTATTCACCACATATATCTAAATTAAGAGATGAAGCAATGCCAATCTGAGAATTATTAATAATAGATGATTAGTAAAATCTATGGGGATGGTTTTTTCCTCCTTTCCTACAATCACCAGGGCCATGGTAACAATATTAGGCTTTTTGCCTGAAGGAACATATATCACATGTTCTGCAAATGTTTCTTGAAACATGATAAAGCAAACTTTGTCTTGCTGCAGGTGAGGGTAATTTTTTTTTAAGCACAGAAATTTGAAAATCTTCATTCCTTGTGCTGCAGATTAGGAATGTTGGGTAACATTTATATAATCTGGATTGACATGGGCCTTTGAAACAAATATTTACTTTAATCTTTTATACATTCTTCAAGATAAATCATAGTTCCTTCACTGACCATCACTGACCACCAAGACCATTTGTGCTTTTCCTTCTCCCTGACACTAGAATGGATTCTTTTGTGTTGAAATATTTTATTTGATTTCCGGTTACTCCTGCCCTGAGAAATAGAGAAAGTTTTTTACAAGGCTCTGTATTTTTAAATGTTATTTCACACTATGGCATGAGTTTGTTTTGGGTTTTTATGGAGTTAGACCATGAGTTTATCCAGAGGCCTAAGTTAATGAAAAAGGTTCTCTCATTAAGCATTGTGCGTTTGTGGAAGCTTGTGGCTGCTGTCCTCACCAGGCTACGCTGCCTGCCTATTGATTTTTCTTGACAAATTTAAGGTATGTTTTTGACCTATAAAAAACAAAATGGCATGAGTCTTTCACAATAGCTGCAGGCGCTTGAGGGACTTGAGCTGATATCTTGCAAATCTGAGAGGGAAGACTGGCAGTCGAGTTTCCCTGAAGGTGCCTTCAGCTGTGAACTTATTAAAAACATCTTTGTAGACCTTCAGGGTACTCTGTAAGGCATTTCTATTTGCTTATGCTTTTGAAAGAGAGGGAGGATCTTGAAAGGCCTCCTACTATTTTAGATAAGCAGGCTTTAATAGAAAATTTGTGCAAACAATTTCAGGTAAGTTCTTTTACAAATATGTATCAAAAGCAAAATTAGGTGGCTTATAGTGGAACTTGACTATTCAAAAACACATTTCAGGATAACTGTCTGCTGTTTGTCTTGATGCTATGCTACTTTTGATGGAGAGATGAAAAAAGAGGTAAGGAAGATCTTCCCCATGTCTGGTTACTGATAAAACTTAACTGTTTTGGGTTGTAAGAACTTAAAGTGGGCTTGGCAGGCTGTGGATTTGCTGGCTCCTCTGGAGTGCTGTGTATTGACCCATTTAATAGCAAGAATAGGATAGTCTTTCTAAGGATGCCACTCTATCAAAAAGAGAAGGCAAAGTATATGTCTTGACATTGCTACTTTTTTAAGAAATGTAAAGAGATATATTGGGGAAGAAGGAAACAGAAAAAGCAAAACAGCTTCATCTGTTTTTTTCTTTAACAGAAAGGCAAATTTCCAAGAAAGAGTATCATAAAGTCGCTGTTCATTTCACAGACAGATTGTTTAAGGCAATGGGAGGGGGGGATGTGCCTGTGGTTATATGTAGGTAGATGGATGGTAATGTGAACAAATGGGAGAAGCAAATACAAAAGAGAAATAGTGGATATAATAAAAGGAAGAAAATGCAAGGAGAAAAGGTGGGAAAGGAGTAATCAATATATCAAAGTAAGATTTCTGTGGTAGGAGGGAGATATGTACAAGAAGACTGAGAAGCTACAAAAAAGTGAATATAAATATTTCTGTTCTCTAATGAGTTGGATTGTTAATTAATTTAATGTTGTTAGAGAAGTGCTTCTATTAAATATATTGCACAATAGCAGAGTAGATATTATACAAACTGTACAAAGTGTCCCTTTCTTATGTTTGGGGTATATATTTTGAGTCTTTTGGGTCCAATGGCAATGGCCATAGTAGAAAGAGATATGGCAGGATGACTTTTTCACAGAGATTGCTATGGGTATTCCCTGGACTAGCTGGTGTCAGGTAAACCAAATCAATAACTATCAGTCATTTTACAAAGGCCAAGAACTTCCTTGGGGATATGCAAATTATTAGGAATTATTTGGCCTTCTTTTTTTTCACCAATAGGTGGCAATATTATTTTTATTGACCTCCATAATGATCTGTTATCCTAAATTTTAAATAATCATTTCTGAGTTAATTATAGCATTTTTAAAATTTGCCTTACTCCAAGTGCATCAAATGATAGGAAGTGAAAATATATTAATAAGTTTCCAGATAATTTAATCTTGCTGTAAAGAAGTCAAAATTGAAGGGCAAGGGATGTGAGAACTTCTTCCAGGTCATCAGAAGCCTATCCATAATGCTTTGATAGTCCAGCAACTCCTTTCTGATTTCCAGTCCAGCTCTTATTTCCTGTCTTTATGGTAGTGTTTGCTTTAATATTTTATGGTTTTCCTTTTTAGGTTTTCCAATTAATTTTCCTTTTCAGATATGTACTTGGAAATTGCAGATTGTATGTATAACATGAAAGATCTAAACTCCTGCTTTGCCGTTTTTCAATGCTGTTCTTGTTTATATGTGCTCTGTATTCTTAATCATCTTATTTGTTTTTCAGGATGAATTTTTCTTAGCATGTTACCAACTTAAGGATCAGAGTTTTCCTGAGGCCATTGTCAATATTTGGTAGTGTTTTTCGTTGAGTTTTAGTCAATTGCCAACACTCGACTTTCCAGAGCAATGTTGATATGGATATAAGACCTGACAGAGGTACTGTAGGTGCATCTTCATTTTCAAACTGAATTTATTTCTCTCCTCAGTTGTATTTCTCTCCACACTCCTTAAATTTCTTCCACTCTCTGAGGAGTTAGAAATCAATATTTTTACATGAAAAAGGCCAACAATCTTGTCATTCCTTTTACCCAAAACTAACACAGAGTTAATTGGAAGTTTTGACTGAGTAATGACTAAAGAATTTGGCTCACAACAAAGACAGTACGTGAAAATGTATTTTCTTTAAAAGAAGAGGACTCCATCTGAAACAATACAACAGCATTTTTCAGCAAAATGAACTACTTGAAAGTGATATATTGTAGTGGTTTTTGTAGCATTGTCTTATCCTTGGACTGATGTATGGTAGCAGTTAAAATGATAGTCAAAACAGGAAATGTACAGAATAAGAAAGTATCTAGAAAAGTATGCGCAGAGTTTTTATGATTGCTTGGCTTGCCTTTGTTTACAAGCTCTTATTCATTAAGCAGTTTTCTTTGTGTCTCTTGAAATTCTCTACAGCATTTCTCATGGATTCGTAGCAGCTCACATTGAAGGTGTCATACAAACATCAGTAATATCAACTCTTTCTTTCACTTCCAGCCTGAAAGTCATGCCAGGTTCATCAAATCTCAGCTTACTTGAAATCCTTGGTGAATCTACTGTATTCAGCAGATGAACCACAGAAAAGTTAGTGAATAGCACTGTATTTATATTAAAACTGGTCAAGTTCAGAGAACTCACCCCATTCAAGAAAAAAAAAAAATTAAAAATGAAAAGGAAAAGGAAAAAAGTACATAAGGACTTCTACCAGCAAAAATGACAGATTTTATAAGTAGAGATGGCACACAGAATCAATTGCTGCTTAGTTCAGATACTTCTCTATCTGTGAGATGTTTCTGGTTCTCAGGCTGGCTGGGAGTCTGTAGCTTCTTCTCTCCTGTCTCTAAGAATCAGCCTGGAAACTAATTTTTTTCACTGGTGTATCACTTATATCTGGTATAAGCTGAGCTGATGTGAAGCACTCCCAGTACAGTTTCCCTGAGATACAAGGTACTGCTGTGCCTTAACCATGACTGAATAGCAGCTTTTTAATGGCCACTGTTGCAGCTGAATCAACAAGCAATAAGCGAGCAAAATTAAAGGTATTTAATCTTTGATCTTGTGGGTAGTTTTGGTTTTGCCACCCATGATGATGCCAGTAAAAAACAGACACATGAAACTCAATGTCAAAGCCTCTAGCTGTAACTGTTTAATTACTACTTCAGTTACTGTTTAATTAGTGTTTGACCACAATGTATGCAGTGTTTCTGATGTTAGCTGAAGGGTTCTCACTAGTCTTTTAACTTCAATTTTTAAGCCAGAGTTTCTCTCAGAATGCAGTGGGGTGCCTTAAATTCAAGCTGATGACTTATTGTATGTAATAGCTCAGTCCAAAAGAGTAGTAAAGACTGGATAGAAGGAGTACTGTAAGGGAACTGACTTGCAGGGAAAAGGATCTGTACTTCATTTGGGGCAGATTAAAGAGAAAAGTGTTCCAAATCCACCACATCTCTATGTAGTGAAGTCACAAATTAAAACAGCATCAAGAATGACCTATGAAGAACGTCTTATGACTTTCCTAAATAATTGAAATATGAAGGGGTCCTGGAATCTGGAGAAATATCTGAGCTATTCTTCTGTCTCCAACAGAGACAGAGGTGTTTAGAAATATGAGGTACAGAGTGTATGTGAAGTCAGCCTTGCCTTGGAAATTCTTCCTAACCAGTAGTACTGCTTTCCTGACCAAAAAAAGCACACATTAAATGCATTAACCCCAACAGGTCAAAACAATCACAGCAGCATGATTTCCCTATATATATGCATGTGAAATATTGCTTGATGTTCTCAAATTTTTTTCTTTTTTTTTTTTACTGTCAACAGCTGGATCTTGAGCTGAGGATTTGGTGTTCAAGAACATATTTGCTCTTTACTTCTTAATATCTGGGCATCAGTATTAACTTCCGAGAATCACAACGAAAATATGGTTGCTCCTGCACTAAGACTTTGCCAGAACTGAGAGAAGTTGAACCCAGGATTTTCCATAGTCATGTTATGGAGCTCAGTTTAGGGCTGGTTTCCCACTTCCTGGAGCATTCAGAGAATGGGCTGATACATACCTACATGACATTCCAGGTATCCAAGTGTAAAAACTTTCTGGGCATCTACACAGATGATGTAAATGAATTATCACCAAAATTACAATGTCTGTATTTAAAATTCTGGCACCCCCACCAGGTTGGGAGTATTCCAGGACAGCCCAGGACACCAGAACTGTCCTCCACCCCACTTAGTCCAGGAGTAGGGATGCAGGCCTTCTCCTCTGCTCTAGTTTTATATCTGTGACAAGATGGAATCTCTACGATTCCCCTTGGCACCATTAAAAAAGGGCCCATCTTTGTCTATGCTGAAAGTCATCTCCATTCAAAGAAAATTAAATCAAGAAAATAATGACAAACTTTAAAAATAATTTTTAATACCTTAAGCTGTATGTCAGCTACATTCCTCGACTTTTTTAAAGAAACATATGTCAGGCTTTTATGAAATCAGAGGTTTCTGAATTTGGCCGTTAGTGCTTTATACAATAAACTTTTCCTAAAAATGACGAATCACTAGCAGATGTTTTCTATTACCATAGTGTAGCTTTGTTATAATTCACTAGAATTGGTTTGATTTTTGCCATTTTCAACAACTTTTTTAGTGTGTTTATAAAGCTAATAAAAATATTTATCGGGGAGAAAGCGTTACTATGCCACATTTCTACTGAAAAATTAGTCAGAAAAGTAGGGTACATAGTCTTCTTTAAAAATTATGACAAATATCAGTTTTATATAAATAAAGCAGTTTCAAACCCACAGCTTCTTGAAATAACAACTTCTAGTATAATTAAATGTTAAAACAGAATGGAAATCTGGCATTGAAAGAAAGAGGGTAATGTTTCATTTCCAAAGAATGCTGCTTTGAAAATTTGGATTCAGCTGCACATTTAAGCTTGATACAGTTCAAGAAGTTATAAAAGGTAAAATATATGAGCTTGGACATTAGGTTAACTCCTCAGCCTCACTAATTTTAAAAATATTCCGCTTCTACATATAGAAATGGTAACACTAAGCCCCTTTTCTCTTTTTTTTTTCTGATGGAGAACTGACTAGAAGCTGAAATGATCTGCGCAACTTAGAAAAACCTTAGCAGGAGAGATGAGAGTCTTAAAGTGACCCAGAGGATGAGCTCTTTCCAGGTTGCTGTTCTGAAGGCATTCAATACCATTGTTAAGAAGATTTCTAAATTGCCAATATACATTTTCCAGATCTTATTAGCATCCCATTACTCATATTTAATCTACAGAATCAGTCATTATACTAGTGGTATTTTACTCCTTCATCATTGCTGTTTACTCCCCTCAAATATTTGTAGACTGTTATTTTTCCCTCTTAGTCATCATGACAGCTGGGCAAATACCTCAGAAAATTTTTGCAAATATTTGTGGAGTTCTGAAATGAAGCCTCATATCCTATTTTATTAAGCCATGGTGAACTTCTTCTTCATTTAGGAGAAGAGAGCAGCTTTTCAATAACACCTTCTTCCATATATGTTAAAGTTATATGTATTTATGTATTTTCTGCAACCCTGTGTGTCACACTAACACATTGCAGGGCTTGCTTTTTTCCTTAGACACTTAATATTGAGAATAATATTTATTTCCCTCCTTTTCTGATTTTTCTTTAACTTCAGACTTCTGAGAATTTTACAGTGTATACAAAGGCTCCTTTCCCCTACAACTCCTTGAATCAACAGGCAAGGCTGTTAAGCCCCATTTGGAGGTGTTTTTAGCCCTTCAACTAACTAGTCAGTGAATACCTAAAAGTAACATATGCAGTTGCAGTATTTCTGCTCCGAACTGTGTGTTTCTCTGTGCAGGCAGGATTCTTTCCTATAAAAGAAGTCATGAAGACACAGCACTGAGTGTGATTACCCTAAATCTGCTAAGCAGTTTTTATTTCTGCACCTATCTCTGATATGACGTGATGTAATTAACTTTACTGTAAATTTGTACCTGATTCAGTTCAGAACACAGTTCAGCATGGGATGTTAAATTATATAAACAGGCTCCAGGGGGGGTTATTATTATTTTTTTAATTTTATTTTTTAATATTTGATTTGCATACCTACACGTGGTGAATATTAAGCCCCAGGTGAGATGACTTAATGTAATTCAAAAACTAGTGACAAGGCTCTGCATGCCAAGAAATGCTCTGTATTTATATTAAGAAAATTAAAATAGAGAAAGTATGTTTGTGTATGTGTATGTGTGTGTGTCTGCATAAAAGTGGGGGTAGTGCAGCAAGCCTCCAGCTCTATTATATTACGTTTAGTTTATTTTCTTTCTGAGGACTCAACATCCCCTTAAATTTTTTGCATTTTCTTGATTCTAGAACACTACCTATTTCCACCCTAAAGCAAAATCTAGCTACAGTCCAATAGTTTCAGCTCTGAAATGTATTGTGTCATGCTCAACAGTGAGGATCACATCAAGTGCCACTCTCCACAGTGAAGAGAGCAGTAAAACACAGAACTCCCGGGGCTTATCTTTTTCTCCAAAAAAATATTGAATTTCTATCTGTGGCCCACAGCCCTCCCTTTCAAATCCTACTGATGCCTCTGGCAGGAAGATCTGGTAGCAGGAATGCAGTCTAAGCAGAGGCTTAGCGCAAAACCTGCTCCTCTTTGGCAGGCCGCCATCTTTTCTGGGGGTGAGGGGAATTAAAGGTTCCTAAACTGTTCATACTAGTTGAAAGATTGTCTGGCTCTGTCAAATTGATACCAAAACTCTGGGAGATTTTCTTTTCTATATATATATATATATTTGTTTTTCACCATAGGAAAATCAATGTCCTGGAAAATATTTGCAGTCTTGATAACCTAATGACACTGTATTGCTGTTAGTGCATTGTATCAGTATTGTTTTGATATAAATGATGGAATGATAGCAGCAAGATATAGATTTCTAACTTTCACAAATTGGCACTTGATATCATGCTAATTTCTTTAAATGAAGTATTTATGGGTAATATTTAGATTATACTTTCTGGAATATTTTTTGAAAGTAAAAAGTGCTTGTATCTCTAACTGCATAGACACACACTCTTGTTTTGCTATATAAATCCACTCTCTATTCCCTCAAGGACACTTTACTACCCAAGTAATTGATGAACACTTTTACCCAACCACTAGCAGTAAGTTTAATGACTTTAAGATACTTGCCTGAGTTTCCTCAGCTTCTGCTGGCAACCGGGTGTGGGAGTGCACATGCTCAGCTGATTTCCAGTAGTTAGAGCAGTAATTTTAACCTTTTCAACCTTGGTCATTACTAGCAGCAACTCTGTGAGCACTCTGTATTGGCCCAGAAGCAAAACTATCATTGAATCATAGAATTGCTAAGCTTAGAACAGACCTCCACGACTGCTGAGTTTAACTGTTAACCCAGCACTGCTGGGATCACCGCTAAACCCTATCCCCAAGTTCCATGTCCACACATTTTTGAAGACTTGCAGGGATGGTGATACCACCACTTCCTTGGATATTTGTTTCCAGTGGCTGACTACCCTTTCAGTGAAGAAATTTTTCCTAGTATCTAAGCTATACCCTCCCTCGTGTAACTTCTATTGCCATTTCTTGTCCCTTGTTACCTCAAGGAGACCAACTTCCACTTCACTTAAGTCTCCTTTCAAATTTGCCACCACCTTCAGAAATTTAGAAAAATGAATATGCTTCTCAGTCTGTTTTACTATGTTTTCCTCAAGAATGCTGCTGCAGACCAGGAAATCTGGTCATCACCCAGACTGGAGTATTTTGTGCAGTCTGTCTTTCACCTCATCTGGTAGTTAAGTCAAACTCCACTCCACTGCATTTGTATGCACATGCCATCAGTATTTGAAATTCCTTTTAAAACATTTTTTTGATAATATCTAAATTTTTATTAATGTAATCATTATTTTTAAAATTAGGGAGGGGCATAATAAAGTTATTTTATTATGTGAGGTTAACTTTTCTTTTTAGATAAATTATACTTTTTATACTGTGTTTTCAAATGTTGTGGGCTACTAACTGCTTCAAACTTTTTCATTTGACATTTCATTGGGTTTTTAATTTTAGTAACTTCATAATACTGATCTGGTACTACAATTCACACCTACAACACACACCTCTAATGAAGCTCTCTGAGTGCAAAAATATCTAGAGCTGATAATTTCAATCCAAAAATCTTCCTGTTCCAGAGTCAACCCCAGTAGGTGACATCTTCAGAGCAAAGGTACACAGAAGAGAAAGTTCCTTGAGAATATAATGTCTACCTGGCTGCATCTCATCCAAAAGTCTCCTGCAGTAATGTACCACAAAATAGTGGCATGGTTGGTAGTAGTGGGTCTTCTGAAATTATAATAAATAATTATTTACTATAAATAAAGGAAATATTATCTTCAACTCTCATTTGAAAGTCTACTTCTGTTTACATGGTCTTTCAGCTTTTTACAATCTGAAACTAATACTCTAGAAAGCCAAAACCCATCCCTTTTGATGGAATGGGTTAATTAATAAGGATGTCGACCATAACTAGGTAATCACAACTGTCCAAAATGTTGGCATCTTCTAAGTTTCCCACCATGAGTCTGCTAAGCTTTCATCTTTGCTTCCCCCTCAACATCTCATTTTTGCCTTCTCCAGATTGGGTCTATAGGTGTGTATAAAGGGGGGATATGCCAGTGTTCAGCTTAGCCCTTCAGCAGCTGTGCACCAAGCTGCTGATGCTGCCAAATATATAGGGTAAATACCATACATCTAAGTGCTGGTTTAGGGGATGAGTGCTCAAAGTAATGGGGAACACCTTTTTGGGGGCTGCCTGTACATCTTTTAGAGTCTGAGGTCTGATTTTTTGTCAGTAGGAGGAGTGTTTGGCGGGGAGAAGGTTCATGCAGACCATGGGTATTTGAATACCAACATCCGGAATCTGTCACCTTTTTCACGTTAAGCAATGGCTCACTTTGAAAACAGCACCCCCCCCAACCCCAAAAATATTGTAGAATAAATTTCTAATCAAAGGGAGCAAGATTTAAGAAATTGATTGGGAATGATAAAAAAATTAAATAACATGCTCAAGTTTATGAGCGTATATGATAAGTCTTCATGTTCCCTGTCTGGATTTGAGATCAGATCTGAGCAGCATAGCACTGGAACTCGTTCCTGTTTTGTTTTATTTTGAACATATTTTGTGCAGTCTGTCTTTCATCAATGTGAGCTGAATTTTCTCTCTAGCTCTTCCTTCAGTCACATTGTATTTTTACAGGAGAATTTTTTCTCTGCAGTCAGTTCTTACCCAATAGATTGCTGTAACTTTGGGCTATTTTTATTTGTGTAAATGATCACATAGTTCCAGAGCTTGTAATTTTGAATTCTTAAGCTTGATGAAGAAAACTTAAAAAGAAATTTAAAAATAGTAATAATAAAAAATGTGTGTAGTATTGATGTTATTTCTGGTTTTGTTTAAAAGTTAAAGGTATTTACATGGAAAAGGGAAGGAAGGGTATGTCATAACTTCTGTGCTAAGTAAAAGGTTTTGTTTGTATAAATCACATACTGCATTCATCATGCTCAAGACAAATGATAAACATTTCATTTCAGCATTCTCATAAAAATTAGGAATCTGCACCAATAGCACTAATTCCTCAGTGGTCTGGTTCCTTTTCTTTTACTGTCCTCCTTCCCTAGCACAGTTATGCGGTAGGACTCATGGCATTATTAAGTTGCCATTGCTGCTTTCCCACCCTAGGATTACTGTCAAACTTGAGCAGCTTGCTCTGTAAACAGCTTGGCCTTTCATTCCTCAGGTCCATTGCTTTTATTCTTTTCCTGCTTTTTCTGTTTTCATTTCCTGATGATGTTGTCATCATCAGTGGAGTTATGATGAAGAAGTTTGGTACTATTTATAGATTCTGGGCTCGTAGCCAGCTATTTTCATGCCTTCAGTGCTATTTAAGTCTATTGTTCATTTTTGATTGCAGTACAGCTTCCTCTCATTTTGCACCTAGAGCTGTGAGTTTTCTGACTCCACCAACAACAAAATTATGGGTTTAGTCTCTATTTTAAAAAGCCGTAAAATGGAAAGAGTAGAAGATTTACTTCCCTTGTTTTTGCTGTGTTCTACATGCTATCACTTAATATTAGTTATTAAAGTGGATCTTGTGCTTCCTTTGAAGATAGGATATGGTGTTTTAAAAGTTCAATTCAAAGGGGGTTAATTTAGAAGATCATTCTTCTTTTATTTGATAAACTGCTATGCACATGTGCAATAACAATATACTATTTAAAAACTCTTGACAAATAAGGATAAATATTCAGCATGTAACATGGACAAGTGCTCCTGAGATTGCTGTATTGTTAGTACAAAGAGATACCTATTTTTTTTTGCACTATACTGAAATACATCCCATTAGATTAAGAGTATGGCTCCTGCTCTTGCTCCCACAGGATCTCTGAGTTCTCCTTTTGTGTCTTCTCACTATTTATCTGATTATGGCTCTCTAAAATAGAGAAAAATAGAATGTTTCACAGTATCTTCTCCTTAAATTAAGTCCTGCAGAATACAATGAGGATATCTTGCAAGGCTATTGATGATATAATAAAGCTGTTTAGTTACCTTGAACTGGTGCACCAACACTCTAAATCTAATAATGCAGAGACAAAAAAAGTTTAATGTTATGTTTGTGACTTAAACTGATAATAAAAAAGAGAATTGTTATTTAGAGTGATGTACTGCCTTGAAGTTAGTCTGTTGTGAATGCATGGTATGTTCTGAGGCACAGAAGCATGAGTAGAGACAAAATCATATATTCCTGGCAAGTTCTTCCCACAGCCTTCTGAAGCTTAGCCTTTGTTTATGCTGGTGTAATTTGTGTTTCTGTCTTTGCAACTGCATGTGAAAGATAATCTCAGGCCTTGCATCAAATATTCCCTGAATTGCAAGTTTGATTAGTAGCTGAAGAGGTAAATAGTGTAGTGTTAAAGACAAGCTGAAGTTTTGCCAACCCCCAGTGACACTGCTGTTTATTCACCAGAAAAGACTGAGATTAACTTTTTAAAATATGCATTATTTGTCACAAACTTATTGTCAATCCAAAGTGCTAGGCAGAATTCCTTATTACTCTAGGAGAGGATAGTAGTAAAAATTATGCAGGTTGTTGATTTCATTAACATAATAACCTAGGTTATTGTAAGAGTGCATACATTTTGAATTATTTGCCTTTTTTTTAAAGGATGGGCAAAGTTATTCTAATGTTTTTAAAAAGAAGTTATGTCTTTCTGCAACAATTGTTCCTTCATTACATCCAAACTAAAGCACAGTCCACACTGTGAATCTTACTCCATTTTCATTAGAAAGTATTTGGAATGAAGACTACTCTTAGTGTAAGGTCTTTTGAAAGTGAAGAAATAGCATGAAAATATTCCCTAACCATCTCTGAGGAAGTTGATCTAGAATGGAGATGTAGACATTTACAACTGATCATATGGAGAGCAGAAACAGAAAAAAAAATTCTTTCAAGAGAATAGTCCATTTTATTGTGCTGGTGGCTGAAGAGGGCTCAAGCTCCAGATGGCAAAAAGGTTGGGGTTGCCTTTACTTGAGTTCTAAGTTTTACTCTTCTATAAATTTACTGCCTGAGAGTTTTGACTACAGGTCTTAGGAACATAGATTAGTGTTAAAGTGAAATATAGGTGTTTATACAATGAAAGCAAGGAAATGTATGTGATTATACTCCATCAGCAAGGAAACACATCTGACTTTTGTAGAAACTAGGAAGTGTGGTCTCCAGAGAGTCAAGGTATTATTTATGTTTCTGATAAATCCACAGCTACACAGAGCTTGTGTAGGCACTAAAGGATGGGTTGTCTCTCTTAAGGGAAACCTGATTTCCTGAACGCTATCTTGTTTCTCTAAAAGGCAGAAGGAATATAAGACACAAACATGTGAGAGATAAGTTTCAGAAACTATCATAAACCACCTGGAGACTTCTTTATTTTAGCTATAAAATTTTTTTTCGCTATATTTTTTGGCTAATAAAATTATTCTGGTCATGCAGAAAATGATTATTGCATACCTTTAGAAAACAGCAACCTTCTAAATATCTAAATATCTGTTTGTAAATTTTAGATGAGGTGTCTGAGGGGCTATGTCCCTTTATGATTCTGGTTTATTACTCTAATGGTCTAACATGGTCTAATGTTTTACCCAGACTTCAACATGAAACAAAAGAATCACAGCTGTTGTCATTCAAAACCATTTGATGGAGTGCAAGACTGCACTTTAAAGTCATCAATAATCAGGTTTCTTTTATGGGAAGTGGGCAACAGGTTCTAGGTCCTCTTCAGCTTGAGAAGACATAAACCATCATTTCTTACCTTCTAAAAGTGACACCATAATGCCAAAACAACCTTGAACAGGACTGGGTTTCTGTCATTCATTTGAAGAGAAGTCACTTGTGAATAAAAGAAGAAAATGAATGTGGGACTCCTGGGCCTGGAAGGGCAAGCTCCAAGGAAGTGCCATTGCTCCAGTGGCTAATAGGACACTGTTCTTTGGGAGACCTCTTACTTCCTAGGACTGTTTATGTGTTTTTCATTAAACAGCTGTCAGAAACAATATATTGTTGTCACCTTCACATTTTCCTCCACCTGTGTTTAAAAAAGAAAATAGACAATCATCCATTCTTGAAGGGAAGATGTGGTCACTGATGCCTAATACAAGGCTTTGTGTTAGACATTGCTGTGAGTTGACTCTGGCTGGACACCAGGTGCCCACCAACACCACTGTATCATCCCCATTCCCAACTGATCCGGGGAAAGAAAATATAAAGAAAGGCTCATGGGTCAAGACAAGGACAGGGAGAGATAACTCACCAATTTGGGGACATTAATTTAATTTATTACGAATCAAATCAGAATAGAGAAATGAGGAATAAAGCCAAATCTAACAAAGCCCTTCCCACTACCAATCTCTTCCTCATGGGCTTAAATTTTTCGCTGATTCTGTGCCACTTCCCCACAGTGACCAATGGGGATGGTGAAAGCAGGCTGTGCTTAGTCATCTCATGTTGTCTCTGCCACTCCTTCCTCTCAAAAGAGGACTCCTCACACTCTTCCCCTGCTCCAGCATGGGTTCTTTTTTTCCATGGAGTACAGTCCTTCAGGAATAGATTGTACCAGCATGGGTCTCCAATAGGGTCACCATTCCTGCCAGCAAACCTGCATCCATATGGGCTCCTCTCTCCATTGGGACAGAGTGTGGGCTTCCCACAGGTTCACTGCCTCCTTTGGGCATTCACCTGATCCAGTGCTGGATCCTCCAGGGGCTGAAGATGGATCTCTGCTTCACTGTGTGTCTCCATTCCTGCCTCATTGTGGTCTTCAGCATGGAGGATCTCTGATCTGGCACCTAGAACACCTCCTCCCCCCTCCTTCTTCACTGACACAGGGGTGTGCAGGGATGTTTTTCTCAAACTCCTTTTCGCAGCTGCAGCTGCTGTTGTACAAGTTTTTACTTCCCTTCTTGAATATGGCATCCCAGGAGTGCCACCACTGGTGCTGATGGTTCATGGGGTCAGTCTTGAGCAGTAGCAAGTCCATCTTGAATATGGCAGGCGTCAGGGAAATCTTCCAGCAGCATCATACAGAAGCCACCCCTTTAGCTCCCCTGGCTACTAAAACTTTGCCATGGAAACCCAAACCAGGCATCTAGTCAGAAGGGCTAAAACCATGGGTGAATTCGGGTTTAAGATTCAGCTCTCTCTAATGTTTTTGAATATTTATCATGGGCCTGCTTTTGGTTGTTTCAAATCCCAATCTTAATTCAATGCATAATTCTCTCTGGAGGCTGTAGAGTGATTTTGAGATGAGTAGAACTGAGGGACCAGATATGTAGAAATTTACACTTTTATAAAGCCAGCAGTATTTACATAGAGGATATCAGCACAAATCAAAGGATGAAACCACTATTGTTTCTGTGAGTACACAGCTTATAGCTTAGTGCTTCAGTCAGGCAATATGTGATACAAAATTATTGGAGTTCCATAAAATCAACCCAAAGATAGCTCTATATTTGAGATGACAGTCAAAGATGGAGAATAACAAAAGGCAGATGTGAACTCTGGAGCTGAACTGACCAGTCTGAATTGATAATGGTATTTACAATGGGAAGGACTACCTTTTAATATGAAGAGTGTGGATTTGAGTAGATTAGTGGATTGTGTTTCAGACTTCACCACAAACACTTTGATTCTCCTCAGGTCTCTTTGAGTTTGTGTGCTGTGTAAAAGAAAATCTTAAAAGAGCCCTAGCCCTAAATAAATTTTATACCAAGATCTGCTTTTTATCCCTTAACTCCTGTGGAGAAAAATGTCTGTAAGACTCCGGTGTAATTTTATACTGTAGTTAGTTCCCACTGATTCTAGGAGGAGTTCATCAAAACCAGTGAAATTCTCAGCACAGGGAGCTTGCCTGAAATTTCCTTAAACAGACCTAGAATTGTCTCACTTTGTGTCTATGTACACAAATACAAAAATAGGTATAAACTGCCTGCCTTATTAGTACAGGGCATCTTTGAACCATAATTATTTGTCTTGGAAAGGATGTTTGCAATGCTCAGATGGAAAGAGAAATGTGTTATTATTATGAATAATTAATTTTCAGTGGTTGTGTGGGATTTCATGGCATGAGAGTTTCATTGAGTTTAATGGAATTCACATGGCCAAGTCCACTCACTGCTGTAAGTCTGCAGGGTTTTGGGATTATAAAAAGAGATAAAAGAATCTCCATGTCTCCCACAGTAAATTACATACCCCATTCTGTATAAGTGGAGGCAAAAGTGAAATGCCCATTTAAAACAACCATGTCATATTTGTCTGGCAAGATGTTGATATAATCTGCATTACATTAGTAAAAAGCTGGACCAATCAGAGGATTACAATAAAAATTTGATGGAAGGGGCTATTTTAATAGACATACTAACAAAATTATTTTTCTGGCAAGTTGTAGTAAAGAAATACCTGAAATTAGATTGGTTTGTAATGTCAATTGCATATTGAAGTCTGGACAGATTCTGAAGTACCAAGGCCATATATTTTTTAAATGGCTCTTTATTTTGGAGAAGGCTGATAAGGGAGAGATTGCTTCTCATTCAAGAGGGGAGTGGAAAATATGATGAACTCAGCTGGGTAGGGAATATCATTCAGAAGTTTTGATGCAACACAAAACATTGCCACTGGTGTGAATGAAGTCTTGAGGAACTACCACCCTGTTGCCAAGCAGAGGTGAGTTCTGAATGGGCAGAAGTAGAACACGACATAGAACATGCTCCAGTATGTGCTGAGAGCGGAAACAGCATTTCAGAATGCCTGTCACCTTCCTTATCCATATCCCAATCACCTATTCAGCACTTTGTTTCAGCCAGTACCATGTAGCACTTTATACTCAGCAAAAACCACCTTCTGGTAACCCCGACTTCCTTAGAACCCATCTTACCCTAATATACTAATCCCAAAACCCAAAAATATGCCATAGCTTTCTCAAGCTGCTCAGCCTCCATCAATGGCTTTATGTATCAGTGATTAATCCTACCAGTCCTTCTTCTATAGCCTTCTCTTCATAAATGACCCTTAATTCTCCTTTTAGATTAATACGCCAATGTTATGGAAATGTAAAAATAAACCTCTACTGCATTAAAAATCTTTCTTTCAAAGAACACAGGCAGAACTATAGAAGCAATGTTACTTTAAACTGCTTCAGCTTGGTTGGCAACAAGCAGTTCTTTGCGCTATTGTCCGAGGTTCTGAAATCCCTGCTCCATTCCCGACATATTACTGAAAAAAAAACCATGTTATTATTTCAGGTGCATCATGTAGAGTGTTGGGGGCAAAAAATGGATTCATCATGCCCGGCTTTTCTGCATCTTCAAAATGGAAGTAAGACATTTCTTTTGCTTTCTCTGTTTTTCTGGGGTTTTGTCTTCCCAGAGCTGGATAGGGCCAGAATTACAAACAGGAATATAGAATCATAGGTTCATAGAATATCCTGAGTTGGAAGTGAACTACAATTATCAAGTAGTTGGCCCTGCTCCTGGCCCTGTACAGAACTACTGAAAAAAATCACACAATATGTCTGTAAGTGGTGTCCAAATTCTTCTTGAACTCCAGCCAGCTTGGTGTCTTGAATGGTTCCTTGGGGTGCCTGTTCCAGTGCCTAACCATGCTTTGGGAGAAAAACCTTTTTCTAATATCCAACCTAAACCTCTCTTGATACATCTTCAGGCCATTCCCTTCGGTCTTATCACTGGTCACCAGAGAGAAGACATCAGCCCCTGCCCCTCTGCTTCCTCTCACAAAGAAGTTGTAGACAGATAACTGAGAGGTCTCATTTCCTCAGTCTCCTCTAGGCTGAAGAGACTGAAATACCTAACCCTCTTCTTGTACATCTTCCCATCAAGGCCCTTCATTGTCTTCCTAGCCCTCCTTTGGGCATTGTTTAGTAGTTTAATATCATTACGTTGTGGCACTCAAAACTGCCCCAGTGCAGAGCAGAGCAGGACAATCCCCTCCCTTGCCCAGCTGGCCATGCTGTGCCTGATGCCCCCCAGGACAGGGTTGTCCCTCCTGGCTGCCAGGGCACGGCTGGCTCAGATTCAACTCAGGTTAAAGATTCTGAAGATTTGGCCTTATTTGGCTTAAAGGATGAAAGAAACTGAAACAAAACGCAGGAGTCTTAAAACTATCTTTTTTCAATGTGTGGTTGAGGGGGCTAAAGGGAAAATGTTCAATGTTAGTCTGCCTGTTACAACGTGAGACAAGGAATGGCATGTGGTAGAGTCATTTCTACTGCCCTTTCAGCCCTGTTGAATGCTGGCTGTGAGAAAAATGAAGATCAAGTTGGGATAAAAATTACAGCTTTCTATTCATGTTTGCCTAAAGTGATTACACCCTTAATGGCCTGAAGTAGAGTAAATGTAAATTATCTTCATAACAGGGGTTTGCTTAATGAATCTTTCTGAAATATTGCATATTTTTGTCTTATAAAACTGACACTCTGTCTGTCATCAGACACAGAACTGGAGACAGCAAAGCAAATTTCTTCCATGAATATATACTCTAAAATTGACAATCTTGCATAGGCAGATTAAATATTTGATATAGCCTGATGCACCTGCTGGAAAAATAAAGCCGTCTTGCTGAGTGTTATAGCAAGAGGATTGACTAGGTAGACCAGAGCACTTTCTATGTTCTTAAATATCTATATCCTTGCAACATACATCAAGGCAAAATAAATTTCTAGGCAAAATATTTATTCAATAGATACTTACTAGATCAATTTCAGTGCTGAAGGAATAATGCAACAAAGAACATTATTTACGGTAGAAGTGGGGATTTTTCTACCTATTTTTGAATAAATATGTATGACATAATACATTTCTTGCACTGCACCTGTTTATTAAAATACTCATAAGATGGTAGTCTTTAAACAGAAATTAAGAACTCTTTAATCAAAATTATTATTTCTATTCCTTCCTTGCAATGTTTTTAAAGTGGTTTGTAATTTACAGGTATTGTGACTATTCTATAGATTAATGTCTTTGGGAAAATTGGCTGGAAACCTAACTTTATTTATTTAAATAAAGTAAAAAAATAGCAATTAAACTTATTTAAAGACAAATTATTTCTAACATATTTCAAACACATCTTAGTCTTTCTTCTTTGCTTGGTGTCATTATATTAGATATCCTATTTTTTTCTATTTTTTTTAAATAAAAATCTTAAGCTATCTTTTAAATTAGCTGTACTAGTGGATTTGATTTGAAAATTTGGAAATAAATTCCATGTATTTGAAAACTTTTATATCTACTCAGTTTTCTATTTAGTTTCCTAAATTTCATGCTATGTCTCTGTCCTTATTCCCTCATTCTTGCCTATATTTTAGCTTCACACAAGGTTTTTTTATAAGGAAAACAGACTGCCACAACACTAAGATGATAATCTCTTTCTCCCTCTCCAGTTCTGATATTGTCAATATTGACTACCTTGAAAAAATGCAGCACATATTACAATCTGAATTCCACCCTTTGGAGTACATAAAGCAAATAAAATGCTTGTTTCACAAGAGTTTTGTATCATATAAATTAAAGTAATTCAAATACATGAACTCATAAGTGTTTGAATTTTATGACCTCTGAGTCATCCTAAATACAATTTGATTGCCTTAGGGTGCATTGAACTGTTGCAAAACAGTTTGCCTTCACAAAAAGAAAAGAATCATAAAAATGTGTAAAAATTAATTTTACTGTAATTTAACATGTAACCTTGTCAATTGCAACATATCTGTTTGTAATTCCTGCTTTTGACTTGTACTAAACTGCACAATGATTATTACACAGGTAAAATATTCAGTGTTATGCTATGGCTACAGCAAGCATTGATTAAACTCTCCAGTGTTCATGAAGGCTGACAGGGATTCAAAGGAGGAAATGCAAAACTTGAAGGTACAGCAGTATAGTGACATTTCACTCTATAAAGCTGCCAATATTTTAATCCTGCACGTAAATCATTTTCATCAGTTCAATTCCATATCTTAATTTGTGTAGCAAACAAAGTATTGGATTGCATTATGTTTAATAATTAAGAATGTGATATAATTTCCATATATTTTAAGTTCCTGGAAAGAAATGGAGCTAACATTTTTAGTTTCAATTTATTTGTTTTATAAAATAAGAATGACTAAGGATCAGGTCTAATTTTCATGCTGTGATCAACCGAACTTTCATTATTTGTTTTTATAGAACATTTAGTTTCTTTGCCTAAGTGATGTCTTCGTCAATGTTCATGTTGTATTCATTTAGAGTGATGATTGATATGGTAATAGATACAGTGTGATTGAAAGCAACCTTTGTCAATAGGAAGGCCAAATACTCAAACAGTGTATTGGTTTGAGTTTGCTCATTATTGGAGACCTTTCATAGTCATATTGACTTGCTGTCCAAATGTTGTTACTTACCTGATGCTTTCATTGTTTAAATGGTATAGACATCGGTATTGAACATGACTTTTCCCAATATTTGTCCTAAAATACAAACACGGCTCAATTATCCACTGAAAATTCTTAAGGACTTATTTTCAAAGTATTAAAATGGTATTTGGGAACATAAGCTAAATGTTTGTGACAGAGAAAAATGCTGTTATTTACTGGTAATGTTAATGCAATGTGTTCTGCACTGTGGATTTGTATTCCTCAATACTAGAAAATTACCAGAAGTTTGCTTTTTCTGAAATGCTTTTTCATCACAGCAGCAGAAGTCTAGGGAACCACACTTATTGTAAAAAGAGCATTCCAGAATCACAGAAAATATAGTTGTTCTCTTACGTGTAGATTTTGCCATTCACAAGTGTTTCTATTCTTGACAAAACTCTTCTGGACTTATTCTGACCCTAATCATCTATTAGACATTCCTACAGAAGATGTGGCCTCGATTTCGATACTTACACATTTCTGGAATGTGAAGAAAAATGCACTTCCTTTCCTTCTTCAGAGTCATTGTGCTTTGAAATTTGACAAGAGATCAGGCTCCACTAAACTCTTGTGCAAAAATGTAGAGGTACAATATAAACAAAAAGAAATTTGTTTTAATGCAAATACAGCAAGTCTTCGTGGGAATTCAGGGTTGGCTGATGCTTTATTATTTTCAGTGCAGCCCAAATAGCAGCAGGGGAGTAAGATTCCTCTGGGAGGACACAGAAGAGAGGAAAATCATGAATTTGGCATGAGAGGTTTTAGATGGCATGGACAGTTCTCTGTGCTAACAGACTGTGTAATTACAGCGAAACAATACTGTGACTATCCTTTCTGACTTGTTTATATCTTTCACAAGATATCTTCTATATATTCCTAAAACTTAAGATTTGCTTTCAATGAATCTTTTTCATGGCTTAAAAGGACTTCAATTACCTTCTTACCCCCTCTAATTTGCTCCCAAAAGAAAGTAGATCTGTTGCAGATCTTTCCAGATACCCTCAATTTTGAAAACCCACTCAAAAATGAGATGACAACATAAATTAATTAACTTCTCATATATGACGGACAGGAAAATGGAGAAAATGCATGAAAGTTTTTCTCTTTTATCTCATGTTTATATTTCTCCTAAATAAATACACTTGACTGAAGAGTTCATTAATAATTTCAAATTTATGAACTATAAGAAGTGATTTTTCAATCAAGCTCTGCTTACATATTGATCAATTAAATACATAGAAGACATTTACCATTTTCTGAATTCTCCTGTGATAGTTCCTTCAGAAAAGTGCAATGAAAGGCTAGTTGTAAAGATCTGAAGATAAAATTGTTGTTAAGGATTAAGGGTTAGGTAGATTTCCTTCCAAGACCTGTGCTATCCATTTTAGTCATTGAAGTCCCTGTATTTCTTTATTGTGATTTGATGAGCACTTCTGCCCTTTTAAATCACCTGTTGCTCAAAGTAACACCAAGCTACGGCTTTATTTTTCTTAACAGTGCCAGCTGTCTTCCTTGTTCAGTTTGCTTGCCTCGTGTCTCTGTCTGTGCATAGCTCCTGTACTTGTGACACTGACCATCATCATACTACAGCTATGCTAGAAGACTGTTAATAATATGCATGTAACAAGCCTTTTCTCTATTAGGATGAGAGAATGGACACTGAAGATTACAGAAAGGGGTCTTTCTCTTGTCTAAGGGTCATAATTCACACCCTATATTCCCTGGAAATACATGCAGGTCTAGTGAATACTTGAGGTAAAGTTTCTTTCATTCATTTCTGAACTGAACAACCTCTTCAAACTGAATGTATACTCTAGAAGGAAATATATAAATCTTTGTTAGGCTGTATACAAAGATAAATCATTTATTTCAGAGTTCAGAAATGTGTCCAGCAATGTCACCCTTATTTTTTTTTATTTATAATGGTAATATTATACATAATATAAATATATATTATAATGTCAAATGATATATTTATTTCTTTGGATTTTTACTTCACTTTTGGTAATGTTCCCTTAATTAAAAAAAAAAAATCAGACTGTGGATATTTATTAAAAAATCTCAGGACAGAAGCTCTCCAGCTTCTTACATCATTTAATTTCATGGAATTGAATGCTGTGCTGTACTCAGCATATTTATTAAATAAATACATATTGCCTCCCAGAAAAGTAAGTTTGAGAAGGTTTTTCCCCCGCTTTCCTTATAATACTGATGAGGAAACTTTTCTGTTTTAATAGGAAAACAAAGTAAACAAATAATCAGTATCATTGTATTCCCATCTGTAGCTCTCTTGCCTTGATAGATTATACTGTACCAAAGAGGGACCTTGCGTTGCCCACATTCTAATGTCAGTAATTCAAACTCCAACTTTACAACATGAACAATCGGGAAAAAATTACGTAATCAATGTTGTGACTCCTTGGCTTTACACATGCTAACTGAAAATGCCCCCTGAGCATCCCAGTAAGGCTGGCTCAAATTGCAATGTTTTGCTTCTTAATATTTACAAAAAGTTGCCATTGAATAGCACCTGAACACAAAGGCATGTCCCACTTTAAGTAAAAAGCATGCCATCAATGCTCCTGGGCTCTGAGCAGAAGGTACAAAGAGGGAAAATTACAAACACTGAAATATAAAGTAGCAAGGTAATATGAACAGCAGATGTTTTGAAAGACAATTCAGCAATGTAGAAAGGAGCCTGGAGAGTGCAATTAGAAAAAAAATAGATGAAAATGTATCTGATGACAGGCAGCCATTAGAGTGTACATATTAATTTTTCTTTCTAGAGTGATAACAATGTTCCTTTCCTCTGCCCTTTTGGAACTTCTACATAATATTGGTGGGCAGATATGATTCCAGGCTTCTCCTCTTCGAGCTGTCAGGAACCAAGCTCTCTAAACTGGAAACTATTCCAATTATTGGGGTTTTTTTTCAGAAGTTCAAAAAGGAATAGGAAAACAGGAAAATCCAAGTCATAACATTTTTATTCTCCAGTAACCTAAGCCAGCAATTGCTACTTTTTTACTTCATAATAGCTACTTTTTATTTTAGAAGTCAGTCTGGAATACAGAAGGCTTTGAAGTGCCTAACACTTATGAGCAACCTTTTGGTGTTGAGGGAGGAAAAAAAAAACTCCTGCAGGATTCCTACTGGTGAGAGGGCATCTGGAAGAAATGGTGTTCCTTTGGATAGATTGCACTTTTGGGGAAGTTAATGGGAATCCACTAGGGTTAAGAAAAAATTGGAATCCACTAGGGTTAAGAAAAAATTGCACAACTCTTTCATAACTTTAGAGCTTACAGTAACAACAACACAATGAGAGTGAATAAAATGCTCATGCAGGTAAAATACGGGCAGTTGTGAATCAAGGACAAAAAGTCACTCCAGCTGTGAAACATCACAGTGGGCAGTAAAGGCACTGTGAGCAAGAAGGTTTGAAAAATCTGTTTGGATTGTGAAGGAGTTTGTTTTTTCAGGGAAGAGTAAAGATTTTGTGCAAGAAGTTTCCATTTGGTGATGAAGGCCTGAATGAAGTATTATGTGCTAAGTTCCTTTTCAAGAAAGATGAAGCATTGAAAGGACTTCTGAGGAAAGATGGAGACAGCTACTTGAAGCTTTTGTTTTTAAAACTGAAAACACAATCAAATAGTAAAATATTTCTCTGTTCAGTTGTGAGCTTATTCCAGGAGCCAGTGGGTGAACACTCATGTGGCTACGAGGGAACCTGGTGGATCTGATTTGACCTGCAGAATACAGAGATGTTGTGTTCCTCTTCCTGAGTTCATGAGCAGCACTGGGCACAATGAGTACTTATACACAGTTATGATATTTGCCATTAGTATGTATAAAGATTTTTAGAGGAATAAGATAGCTGTTCATTAGCAAGCATTTTGGGTAGGTAAAGACAGCTAATGGAAAAAATGGAGCAAATTATGTGAGATAAAATAGAAGGATGCTTTTGAGCCATCTGACCCATGCTAAAGAACACAAAAATAAGTGGAGTGGCAGGTGGAGGATTTAATGTGTTAGGTAAGCAAGTCTGAAAACCAGGAGTCTTTTCAGAAGTATTCTGTTTTTCATTGTCAATAGCAGGTAGCTGAGGAAACTTGATTAAAACTTGGAATATGAAAAAACTAAAGAGAAAAATGTGTGGTAGAGAATCTAACAATGAGGAAAACTGAAAGCTGGTCAGAAATAGAAAAAATTGGGGTTTGGAGATTTGGAATTCGAGAGCTGCAGAATGTGAAATGCTGAGGACAGAACAAAAATACAATCTCAAGAATTGAAGGAATTGAGAATCTACAAAATCAAATACAGTAAATCAATAGAAAGTTTGAAGGAAAGTTAAAGATTGTTAAAGATGCAGTAATTAGGAGCAAAAGTCCTATCCTATATGTCATCTTTTAAGAAATATAGGACTAAAAAGGGTGCAAAGACAGAGAGGGAAGACTGGAGCATTTCCTAGGTTCCCTTTGGTAGACAGAGACAGACAGACAGGTGATGAATGCTTGGAGTAGTCTAAGGTGCAGAGCAGCAGACAGAATGATATTAAAGAAGGGCAAAGAAGTGAAGGATATAGCTGAAATTAGGGACCATAGTGACCACAGGGGAGAGGGAGGTTAGCGGGGGAAGGACAAATCTGTGAGCATCACAACCAGAGAGGAGAGCTTGGAGATCATAAATCCAAATGAGTGAAAAGCTTTGGAGGTGTAGTGAAGGAGAACAAGAAGTGACCAGATAGAAAAAGCACTAGAATTTGAAGATAAATAAAAGGAATTGGATTTTTGGTTTGTTTTGGTTTTGTTTTTTGTTTTTTTGGTTTTGGTTTTATTTGGTTTTGGTTTTGGTTTTGGAATACCAGTAAACAGAGAGATTTTCCCACCAAAGAGGCAAATTTATGTCTGCAAACTAACTAACCAGTTGAGATTTATATATTCAGTGTTAGTGAGTAAAAATTAGACATTTTATTGGTGTTTGCCTGTCCATGATGCATCCACCTCCAGCTAGATGCTAATATTGTTCGTTAATATCTTTCCCTGATGGCATGTGACTGTAATTTTCTGTGTATCAGATCTGTTTAGCACTGTCCAAAATAAAATAGCATGAAGATATAAATACTAATGGAAAAAGTGCACCATGGGGAATGTACATCATAACATGAAACTACTTTCTTTATGTACATGAGCTTTAAGCAAAGAATCTTGGGGTTTGATTGAGGTTTGATTTTTTTTTTCAGCATACTCCCTAGATTTTTTTCTTCTTATAGTTTGCTGTATGTCACGTACTACATATAAAATGAAGCTCAAATTGCTACTTGCTACAAATTAAGCTGAAGAAGATCTGTGTCTGACCATCCTAAAGCTGTGAATTGAGCTTTCATGGATGGATGATTTTATTTCAAGTCACTTCTTTTCATTACAGTTGCCCCAACTACGGACTTCATTTCAGAAGGGCTTAAGAGGTGAGTGCAGGCAGTTTTGACATAAGTTATATGAATTAGCATCATGATGGGGGAGTTACATCAGATGTGACATCAGTATTTGTGTAAGGGGTAACTGCACCACACAAATAAATACCTGAATGACATGAATATCCTAAAAAGATTACAAAATAATAGAAGAGCAAATGTACAGAAGTCCAAGAAGACAAAAAGAATTCCTTAGAATCACTGAATTCTTACATGCTCACAACTTTTAAAGTGTGACATTGCACTTTGATGCATATGTCTTTAATTCATATAACTTGGAGATGATACACTGTTATTAGAGACTTATCATGCCTGATGTGCAATGCAGAGGCGTTTGCTTTGATGAATTGGAATTTGCTGTCATGAATCCAATGGCAGCAATGAGACACGTCACTACCACTAGCATTCAGAGGCTTATAGCTATAATTACCCTATATTAATACATGGACATATACGGGACAGAAGCAAATCTCTATCTATTTGTGTCCTCCACCACAAAATTCTTATTTCCTTCAATGTTTTATACAGCTTATGTGTTTCAAACTTAATCCTGCATATCAAAATAACACTTAGCCTTTATAGCTATACTAAGTGCTCATATCAATAAACATGTATATTATTCTAGACTTATTTCCATGAGATTTATGCATACTGTATAAAGAAGCAGATGAAGAGAGAGAGAAGTGAGAATTTCTTCCCTGCTTAAAAAGGATTTCAGCTATTCAAAAGATCTGAGAACAGTAGAAAGAGAAACATGAAGGAAAACAGTAAACTCTAGGAGCTGCATCCTTTGTTACAAGATGCATATTCATTGGAGAAAAAAAAACTGGAAACCTTTTAAAATTGCACATATACAATTTTCAGCTGCTCTTACTATTCTGTATGCCATTCAGTTTTAAAACAGATAGCTTGGCTCTGTTTATGCAATTTTAGAACTGTCAGACTCTTCCTTAGAAATAATATAAATGCAGCTTGTGAAATGGCTTCAGATATGGGAAGCCACAAGGATTTGTATGGATTTCTAAAGTTCTTAAAGTCCTGTTTAAAATTTTATGGAAAGAAAAAAATCCCTCTTTGCCCATAATTCTAGAAGATCTGGAAAAGCAAATGTACCAATTTCTCTTTTTGCTCTTGGTAATGTTAAAATTACCAAGCAAATTTTCACTGTGTGATTGCCATACTCTTTTTTTGGTAGTTTTTCATGAAGATCAGAAGCAGGACACAGTCCAACCCAGTTTGGGAATCCAGGTGGATACTATCCACACCTGGGTAGGTGGTAGGTCTAACATATAGGAATATGATGTAGTCTAAGAACAGCCTGGAGACCTTCAACAGGGGGGCTTTCTTGTGGTATAACTTGCAACCCTGCAGGAACTGTCTTTGGTAGCTCAGTCTGGATGTTAGCTCTGTGTCTGGGCTGCCCAGATAAGCACAACAAAAATTGTGACTTTCATGTGGATAGGAGGAAAACAAAAGATGTGAGAACACTCTGTCGAATGCTGTAGAGACCAAACTTTATGAACAGTTAGGGAAACATTCTTAGGGAAACATTCACTAATCTTTCTTTCTTTTCCTTCCTTCCTTCCTTCCTTCCTTCCTTCCTTCCTTCCTTCCTTCCTTCCTTCCTTCCTTCCTTCCTTCCTTCCTTCCTTCCTTCCTTCCTTCCTTCCTTCCTTCCTTCCTTCCTTCCTTCCTTCCTTCCTTCCTTCCTTCCTTCCTTCCTTCCTTCCTTCCTTCCTTCCTTCCTTCCTTCCTTCCTTCCTTCCTTCCATCCATAGGTTTAGCTAGATTCAATACAGGTGTTATACTTAAAAGTGCCCAAACCTAGAAACACTCTGACCTCTGGTGTGTTACCACCATCCACACCATCCAACAGTTTTGTACAAAACTGTTCTGAAAATATTACATTTATGAATTCATGAAGTATCTTGAAGCTTCATTTCTTTAAGAGTTTGGTTTTTAGAAGTTATCTTCTTGTTTTACTGCAAAGCAGGAACACATTCCCTCCACCTCCCTCCCCACCCCCAACCTCCCGAAACAAACTGTGGCTTTATGTTTTGGTTTTGGAGGCGGGGGTCAAGTTCTCCAAAAGTGGGGGGGGATTTATGGTGGTTTGTTTGTGAGTATCTAGTTGGTTGATTGGTAGATTGGTTGGTTGGGGTTTATTTTTTTTTAAGTTATTCTGCTTAATATTAAAGGTATGTTACACTACCTGTGTATCTTGCTTGTGACATACTTTACCTGATTCACTTTTTAATTTATCTAAGCTTGTCTTATCACCAGTGATGTAGTCTGTTATTGATTAAATAATTCATTTAGCTGTCCCCAAGATGACAAATCTGCTTATTGTCATGAGAAAGTTGATATACTATACTTTGTTTACAAAGGTTGTACAACAGTCAGAAAGTAATGTATAACTACAACATTTTTATAGATTTTACATATTATGTACATTTCATTAACAGTTACATCCAGCAATAAATATATTTATATGATAAAAATTGAAATTGGCACTAAAATAACTCACAGCTATTAGTTGGGTTCAAAGTAAAGATAATCAGGAAAAATTTGCATTGTGAATTAGCTCATGAACCTTTAAATAATTTTATCATGTTTGCTAAGCTTTCCCATTTAACCCTTTAAACACTGATTTGGGAATGCACAGAAATTTCCTCCCGCTTTCTAAACTTGTGAGCGTAGTGTATATTGCATATATCCAGACACATCCCAATTTTGCCTTTCTGTATGAACTTCTCATATGTATTCCATGGGTTAAGAGGAGTTTATCTTGTTAATTTTGTGCTTAAAAATATAACTCTGTTTCCAATTTGACACTACCTTGAAGAAGACATATTTTTAAATTACAGTTCTAAGAAATCCTGTTTTTTCTTCATCCTCCCCTTCTTCACTCAGAATATTACCCAGAATCTGGATTAACATATTGAATAAAAAAAATTTAGCATTCTTATAATCACCTTTTCAGCTACAGGTCTCCAGCCAGACACAGTTTTAATCTCTGCTTGTAGAACCCCCACTGTTTCAGAGGCTGTTTCAGAAATGGACTTGAGAGGACTTTCAGAATTTGGATAAGATGAGAAATGAAAGGGAGCACAGCAGAATTAGAGGTGTGTTTAGCACACTACTTCCATCCTGATAAAAACGCCAAATATAAGAGTGAAATATGCAAGTAATTATTGTCAAGGAACAGTAAGAATGGCAAACTTTTTGTATTTGATAATTGTTCTTTCTTGCATTTGGGCCTGGTACACTTCTTCATCTCCTCAGTTAAACCAAGGTATAAATGCCTTGCTTTCAATGTAATAAATTCATAGAAACAAAGGAGGGAACACTGTAAAATTTTCACAATTTTTAAGGCATTCCCTTTTTATACAGAAATATATTTTACAAATATTGGATAACATCTTTTTAGCAAAAAAGATACTGGAGAAATTAGCAAACATACTAACTAGTAAATGTATGTGAATTAATCTTCGAGCGCAGTGTGATAGGAAGAGTTTTCAGCATTACTAAATAATCAGCAAAAATGTGCTTAGGCTGCAAGTGTAAAATATACATACTGGAAGTTAAGAACTTTGGTAATATACTATTTCATTCCCAAGGTAAATTTTTTCGTTGTATTTTATCTATGTATTAGTTTTACATTTAATGCCTTTGGATGTTACAAAAAATTTGACCAGTGATGTTCAATAGACTATTACAATTCTAAAAAACATGTTAATCACTTTAGTTTTTAAAGGAGCAAATTTGGGTTATTTTTATTGCCTGTGTCACTCAAAAAATGCATACAGTGAACTTACAAAGACGTATGTTTCTGGATGTCTGTGTCTACTGACCTTGTGAATAATGTACCTGAATTTATACTTTTTTTTATATATGTATATGTTTGTATATGTTGACTAAACATGCAAATAAGCATTTTCAAGTGATTAAAACCACCCAAGTTTTTTCATAATATCAGTATATTCTCACAGGTTTTCAGTATTATTTTCCTCACAACATTTGAACATTTTTGATGCATATCATTCTGTAGACCCCTCCGGTGGATTCAAATTATATATACAGACTTTCAATTTATATTTTTGTCATTTTATAAGGCTTTGTACACTGTGCTTCAGTAGAAACAATGATTCATAGGTGAAAAAAAAATTAAAATACATTTTCATAAAAAGGGCACAAATTATTGATAAACACATCTATGTTTGCAGATTGGTTATTTCTCAGAGGTTATTTGGGGTCATAATTGTAAATCTCATTACCTTGCTTGAAGGAGAAGGTCTCTTTCATTATTACGGTGCTGAGGTCCATATCCCTGAAGCTAATTGCAAGGTATTGCTTCAGAGTTCTAATTGTTTGCCATCAAAATAGCTGTGTAAGCTTGATTAACAGTGTTCAGCAACATTCATAATAGTCCAAGCCTGGTCCTGCATAAAATAGAAACTGGGAAAAAATCAATAAGATTTAATAAGATCAGGAACAATCACTTACAATAGTACATCAATCACACAAAGTAATAGGTGCAGGATTTGATAGGGTCCTGAACTGCCTGAGAGATTCATAACCAGTACTCGTTAATGATTTGTTCATTTGCATTTTATCAATCCAGCTACAGCTGACAAGCAGAAGGAGCAGTAAGGAAATATGTTGACTTAAACTCATCAGAGTTTGCAATTAAAAAAACCCCAGATAACTTAATAGGAAAATCAGGCATGGCTATATATGCGGAAGGTGTGTATACATGTGTAGATGTGCTCTTTCTTGCTGCAAGATTATAATAAATTCCCACTCTATTGTGGCTATTAGTATTCCCATAATCCCTCAGAAAGTCTGCTTATGTCTGAGGAAAAGTACAACAAAATATAAATTTTTAAATTCTTCTCGGTGCTTCACAATGTTTCTTTCTCATTGCATCTCACATAGTGTATTGCCATCACAATATTTAATATGAAACATGCATATTGTCTTGTTTTCCTACCCTTTTAAATAAATAAAGCCCTGGGCTTTGCCTTGGGCCAAACCCATATCAAACACAAAACCAATAGTAATGAGATGGCTTTCTGGTGATTATTATTTAGCATTATATCCTATATCAGCAGATTTTATGTCTTTCTAAAGTAATTAAGTTTTGTTTACTATCTGAACATTTTTTGAAATTGTCATGAATAAACATCAGATCTCATTTATCCAGACTCTTGCCTGTTTGCAATGCATCAGTCTTTTGCAGAAAATAAGAAACCCAGAGCCAAGCCAAGGTAAAATGCTACAAAAACCCCCACACGAGCTGCCTTGTGTGTGGATGAGTTATTTAGAGAGTGATCTTCTAGGTCTATCTGCAGACTGCTTGTTTGCCTCTGTTTGTTGGGTCCATTTTGATGAGTGTCTCATTATAAACCAGATTACACATCTCCCTTTTCTGAGGAGCAGTTTGCTCTGTTAGATGTAGTAATTCTAATTTATGTCCCAATTAATGTGTTTCCCTAGTATATAGTCTTTTCTTGTCCTTGCACCAGATTTATTTTTCTTAACAGACAAAACCTTAAAATACTGTCATTGGTTCTCAAGAGTATCTCGTGACCCAGAACATGTGTTGTTTGTTTGTACAATGCCTTTTATTTGCTCATTTTAGTTAGCTTCTACATTTTAAAAGGAGAGCAGCAAATTCTTAATCAATATGTGCTCCTGTCACATCATCTTATACTATGACAGCATCTAATACCAGTACAAAGTCTGGACTTCCTTAAGACATGGTTTAAAATGGAGATTGTCACACAGCAGTATGATATAGAAAGAATTTAATTTGGGTTTTCCGCGCTACATCAGGCCCTTTGGCCTTGGCAACTGTAATGGAGGACCTTCCCAGGTTAGGTGACACCATGATTTTTGAGGTAAAAGGATGACTGAATTTACAGGCTCACTGATGCTGTGATTTTAAGGTTGCACCATGACCACCCCAGTGGTATGCATTCCATGGAGAAAGAATTGGCAGGTTGGTGGCTTTGTCAGAAAATTGGCTCAATCTGTAATGAGATTTCAGAAATTATATTCTCTAAACTACTGTTCTGGGACATGTAAAAACTATCAGCTACTGTATTAATCATGGATTAGTTGTAATAACTATTAATTTTATAGTACTTTCAAATTTTTTATAACTTTACAAATATATCCTGAACTGGATAATTAAATCCATGAGCTGTATTAAAATCGGAGTAGCAATAAAAGAAAGGGCATTATTTGCTACAGAAAGTCTTGAGAAAAGGATATTCTTTTTCTGATTCTGAGCTGACCATGATTAATTTGTAGTTTTTAATAAGTATGTTTGCTTCATCAAATGGCTCTTTAATGAAGAAATACTATAGCCTCTGAGTTTGCTAGATATTCTTGGATAAAAATATTAATTTGGCTGTTACATGCGTGTGATTTAAAGCTATGCTATTCATTTCTCTGAGTAGGTTTGACAAAATAGTCTCCTTGTCAGCCACTCCTTCAGCATGCCCCGTAAGTTGTCCCCGAGTCACAGATAACCTGTAACACCTAAGCCATCAGAGTCATCAACTAAATTTAAGCCCAGGCTGATTTCCCCATTCAGTTTAAGTCTAGGCTGCAGAGTCTAGCAAGAGCTAAAATGTGCCACAACGAAGACTCTAGCCTCAGAAAAAGGCAACAGAAACGTCTGGAGGAGTTGCCTTTCCAATTTACTGACAGATGTGAGCTGGCACCTTCAGTATCAAGCTAGGTTTTGCCACTCCTTGATTAAGCTTTTTCAGGAACAAAACTTCATCCCTGACTGCTGTGCTGGCAATGCAGATTGCAAACATCTTCAAAGAAGAATACTTCCTCAAATCCTTGAGAAAAAGGCCAGGTGTTTTTTCATTTCAGATCAATTTCTTGTTTTCAGATATATGCATGCATGATACCCAACTGTAAGCTTTCTGCAATATGTAAGACCTTGAGGGATAAATGTGTGACTCATGAAATGGGGATGGACTCTTGTTTTCTGGCTGTAGCTGAGGGCTGTGCCTTTTAGTGGGACTTCCAATCCTGGGAAGCCCTGAGCCCCAGTGCGCTGCAGTACTGCCTGGCACCATCTCTCTGTCTCTGTGACCCAGGACAGACAGAGCCCAGATTTTCCCAACCATGACATGGGATCAGAGAAAGGAAACCTCTGAAATGGCCTGGGTATGTGAGAAAAGAAAAAAGGAGCAGAGACATATGTCAGGCATAGGGGATGGAAACATCTGTGTGACATAGACACATCCATCATGTGCAGGAATGCCCAGTGATTGAAAATATGAACATTTTAGGATTTATTTTTAATGAGTGTATCGCTGCTTGGATCCTCAGAGGCAGTAGTTATCATTTTGCTCTCAGGGCCAGAACCTTGAAAGAAACTTTTCAATCAATTTCATTCTTTAGAGAACTTAAAAACAGAATCAATAAAAGATTTCCCTAATTTCAAGAACCATGGGGGAAAAATGGAAAATTCACAGAACTTGTTATGGAGAACAGCTATAAGAAAATTGCAAAATCACATGCAAAAAATCTATGCAAAATCACTATGCAAATCACATGAAAAGTGAACATAAAACCAAGTCACTAAGTATCTGAAATGCTGAATAAAAAGTGGTAGCTTGTGTTTACTCTGATTTTTTTTTCATTCTGCGAGAGCTACATTATTTACCCTATGCTTGTTATGACTCTCAGAATCTAAAAATACTATGTTGGAAAACTATGTTCTTGCTAAAAAAAAATACGGGCTTTAGAAGCACTTTTCCTTTCTCTTTGCAAAGCTCTATATTAAAAAGTGATTTAATATTGCTGCTGCTGAACTTTTAGGTGTGACAATATCACATTATTCTAGACTTTAGGGGTGTCTAACTACACTATATTTCTTCTTCTTTATCGAAAGAAGTGACTATGGAAAGATCTCTAAATATTCTGGGGAATAAGAAGCAAAATACTCAGAACTGCATTCTTCCATAGGAGGAAATAATGGGAAAAGCAAGATCCAATTGTAGGCAACTGCTGGTCTGTAAAGACGCATCACACGAGAATGTTTTCTAACCCCAAAGAAGAAACAGAAAAGAAGGGATTTCATCAGTATGCCCCTGATTTGGGCATCAGAAAGAAGCTCAGAATGGTATTATATCCTGTGGCTGACAACTGGTCCATACACCAGTTGTGATATCCACAATCTTTGCAAATGAGAATCAGGGTTTACCATGGCTAAAAATCAGGTATGCAGACCAAGCTGGAAAAAAATTAGCTTCTACTTATAAAATTATAAATGTTATACATGTTTTAGAATGCATTTTTAAGGCCTAGTTTTGAAATGAACACACTAAAAGTAACCCAATTTCTGAAGACATCATCACTGTTAGCAACCAGAGCTTGAGGTTTCTCTCTTTCAGTGAATTCCAGATTGAAAGATTTTCTGTTTGACTTGTGTTTTTTCAAGTTTTTCCCCTATAATACTTAAAATATAAGCGTAATTTTCTTCTTCTTTTCTTTTCCTTCTTCTTCCTCCTCTTCTTTTTTTCCTTTTTTTTTTTTTTTTTTTTTTTTAAATCTTGTCACCATGTTGTCATTTTCTGTCATGTATATTATTCCAGAAGGATTTGATGTCTGGAGTGATTGCATAAATCAACTCAACTATGTCACTACTTATAAGTTTGCAATATGTTAACTCTCTTCATAATTTACATAATGTTTAAATAATATACCTTCTTTTTCCCTTACCCCTACATTAATGTGATTAGAATCAGTGGAAGCGCTATAATTTTCTTGTAACGTGTGCTTTCCACCTACGCTTGCTTATTACAAGAAGTATCGTTTCTAAAACTAGCAGCCTCTGATCAGTTTAGCTGTCAAAAATTATTTTTTTTCAAGAACAAAATTACCTTATAAAATATATTATTGTTTCTACTTAGTATTCCTGTTAAGGTAAACAAACAACAGAAAATTGTTGCTTTGTCTTATTTATTTCCATGCTGGCACCTAACTGTAAGTAGTAGTGGAATACATCTTCTGATATATTATGCAATTAAATTGATGGATGGTTAATTGAGTCAGTATGGCACACCATATGTGTACTCCTGACCTGAATGTCACTGGTCAGATTAAGGCTTCACACATTTGACCAAAGAACATATGCTGTTACTGAGAATGTGGCTGTAGATAGGATGGGGATTTTAGTACATGGAAAAAAAATCATCATAACTGGCTTTGCTCTTTGGTTGTTGGAGCCCTGGCTCCTTAGGAGTCCAGCTGTAAAGGACTTTAAAAATAATGAAAGTTATTAATTAAAAGCTTACTGACATCATGGCCATTAACTTTGGCAGGCTCTTTCATTAATTTATTTGAGGTCTCTTATTACATGACATATACTCATCATAGCGTTTGTGCCTTTGTACATCAAGCTTGAGATCTTATTGGCTTTTAATTTCAGCTTAGCCTTTTCTATTTTTATCTCAAATGCCTTTTTTTTTAAAGAAATAAAATATTTTCCTTATTGGTAGGCATGATACATATGCAAGCAATAAAGTAGCAGAAGGAGGGGAGCTCATAGACCTTTAATGACAGTGACACATAGACATCAAAACACATACAGATTCTCAACAGAAACATTCTTGTATATATAGTTACGTCACAGTTGCAAATAATGGTATTTTTAGAAGTGCCTTGCTAAAACATTGTTTTCATGACGATTAGTCCTAGTTTTTGGCAGATTTAATATTTCTATTTTATCTTATTTATCTAAATAATATTTAATGACATTGTATTTTTTGTCAGCTATTTTGCATATTTTACTTCTAAACCAGCTATTATGGGAGCTATTTTAGCTTCACAAATGTTTTAAAGTAAATTATGTTATTTTACAAAATTATTGCAGTAGAACATACATCTGAGCAATAATGTTTTATCTTTGACATTGCTTTGATGACTCATCCATTTTGACAGGTAACTGCTTTAAAGCTATTTAGTTTGCATCAACACTGAGATAAAACGAGACTTGAACAATATGTACCAAAGAAGAAAAAAATATACTGTCATTACATGGTTAGAAAAACAAAGATTTGTAATGGGAAAAAACAGCTAATAGGGAAATATCTTTGATTCAGTCGTTGCTTATTGTAGCAAACCTGCATATTCTTTGTCCACTGACTTAACCTAGAAAAAGAGTAGTACTGTCTCTGCTACATAATTTGTTACTGCCACTTTGAGAAAGATTATGATAATGTACATATAACAAAATTGACAACAACGGAGGAGTCCTGTAATTTTGAACTAAATTCAAGGAGGCTGCTCTGAGCATAAGAACTAACAGTGTCTTCATTATGATTAGCTTACCTTTTCAAGTGTTCTGCTAGGAACCTCTATCACGTAAATTGAGGCAGGAACTTTATTATCATCACTATAGCAACTGCAGGGAAATTTATTTCAAAACAGTTGGCTACCTGAAAATTTTCTCGTGATAGAAAGAACAGCAGATGATATATACATTTTAATTCATTTTCATTTATTCCTGTTTTGAAGTGTTCCATAAATGAGTGAAAGGCTTTTTTCTTGTTGTTGTTTTAAAGACAAGATAGCCAGTTCCATCTTAATTTTTTTCCTAATCCATCTTTATTTTTCACTAGGAGCAAAAAGAAGTGCTGAAGGATTTTTGTTCTATCATTATATGTAAAACTTTAATTATGCTAAGATATGGAATATTTCCAATTGGTCATTTAATGCACAATTCTCTTCATTATTTAATTTTTGAGCTTAGCTGTTACCTGGCTTTTCTTTTGACTTTGATCTTAAATCATATAACCGCTCAGCAAGAATCGTGAAGCATGCTTTTTTTTATTATTTTCCCATGGTGTTATTTTCTTCTGTGCCTAAAGAAAGGAATAACTGCGTAGATGGATTTGTAGGGGATGTGAGGAAACTGTAGATGCACATAGATATTGAATGCAAATACAAGGAAGTGTCTCTTTCTCGTCCATTGCAGGAGGGATCCCATGTTCACACTTGCAATTTTCCATGCACAGCCCCCCTTTTGTTGCATTTCTGTAATAACAGAGCTAGTATAATGCTGAAAACAATGGTAATGCTTCAGAAACTGGCATCAATCTTTTATTGAAAATGTACAATTTTTTAAAATTCTTTCTGCTCCATGATAGTTTTATTTTCTTTAAAATGAACAAAGAGAAAGGCAGTGTTTTGAAACACGGGTTTCATTAAATAAGCAGAGAGAAATGGAGAAATATCTTAGCTGTCTTGAAGCCCTTTTTCTCCACAAAATATAAAAAGTGTAAAAATTCTTATTATTTATGCATTGTGTCTGGTGTTCCATTACGAAAGTGCAGTGTATCTCAAAGGTACCCCATATAACACACTTCAGTCACTGCTTTAACCAATGCCCATTTTTTATTGAAAAAGACAGTATAAAATTTACTGCAATCTGCATTAACAAATAGATCACATGATAGGGACTTCTTTAGCTCTCTTTTACATCTTACTTGTAGCCAAATTTCTCTCAACTCTTCCTAATAAAGAAGAATATTTCGTGCTTTGGATTTCTGTGGGTTCTTCCTTCTACTATGAAATGGAAATATATTAATTTTCTTTCACAGACAGGAAGGCACTTAAAGAATTGCTGAAGATGAGAATGGAAGATTGAATGCAAAACAGTCAACACAGTTGAATATTTCAGGTACTTCGCATGAGGCTCATTTTCACTTGATAGTTTTAGGAATCTCACCAGGACACCTACCTAAACAGTCAAGTTGTCCTTAGGTCCTTAAATAATTCATTGGGAAAGGTTTGCCCCTCCAGAACAGAATCACAATTGCTCTCTGAAAGTACATTTTTTCTTCCGATGACTGACTAGGAGTCTATTGTACGCTTCCTTTACTACCCTTAATTCTCTAAAAAATCCATCAGGTCAAAATATTTTCACTCAAAAACATCTCACAGTGGAAAGACAGACTTTTCAATTACAATGTGTTTGGTTGGAAATTTTAATTCAATAAATAGAGTTTGGATGGTTGGTCAGATGTGGCTTTGTTTATCGGGGGCATTTTTTGTGGTGTGGTTTGTTTATTTGTTTCTTTAGTTGTTTGGTTGGTTGTTTTTGGTTGTGTTTTTTGACACTTTTTTGAACCTACAAACCTTTGAAGAATATGAAAATCCCAGGAGGCCAGACCTTGAAATCATTGCTGCCAATGGGAGTTTCGCCAGTGACTCCCCTAGGATCAGTATTTCACATTTTAACACAAATTAAGACTCAATAAAGAAATGTCCTTGGAAATGTGAGTGGAACAAGTCAGGGTAACTATGTGAATGACCAGAGATTAAATTAGTTTTCAGGGCAGCTTAATAGTTATCAAAAGAACATCTATCATTAGGTATTATAATCCATAAACACAAGTGATTACTTTGTGGAAGAAAGTGCTAGTGCTTTGAAAATCTATCTCTAGGCACTGAAACAGCCATTATAAAATGTTGCTCATCTATATGACAGCTTAAAATATTTTGGAATAGAGATCTCAATTTATTAAGGCAAAAGATCTATACATTAATGTATTTGTTCCAACTGCAGTATCTCACTAAGTCCCATCAGAACCAGCCTCACCTACACTGATTCACTATTCTGATAGCATGTACACACTTGCAGTGTTAGCATTTCTGCTATCCACAGAAAGCCAGGTACCTGCTGGCCCAAAGTGCCCCCACAGGCTCTGCCACTTCTTCCCCTTCCCCTTGGGCTCTGACTGCCTTTTCTCATGGGACCTTGGTCAGAGCTGCAGATGAAAGAGCCTTGATGGGGTCTCCCACCTTCCTTAACCTGAGACACTCTCCTTGGATCTTTGCTATAGCCAAATTTGCAGCATTCTTACTGTTCTGATCCTGACCCTGACCCACTGACCTGATATTCTGCCTTGACTGAACCAGGCCCATCAGTGGGGACTTCTCTGTGATCCTTGGATGGATGATGACTCTGCTCCCTGTCACTGATCCTGCCATATACATCTCACTGGGTACAATAGGATGGCACCCCATGAGCGAGGCACTGACTGGTCAGCCTGACCATCACCCATGGACCCTGGCTCCAGGCCCTTTACAAAGCAGCCTCCTCCTCCTGCTCCCTGGTAGTACAACTCCCAAGGGTCAGCCAACCTGAGGTAGGAAAGCAGTGCTCCAACTGCTCAAGAATTTCTTTGTTTCCTTTCACTCTTGGTGCCTGCCTTGATGAACTTGTACCTGGAAAGATTTCCCTATGTATAATGTTGGGTTTTGGTCAATACATAAGAGACAGAATGTATATCCTAATTTAGGCAATAATATGTTGTTCATCAGGAGCATAGAAAAGCTGATTGCAAATCCATTTTTTTTTGATCCAGTGACTTGAACATGAACAGATATACGGCCTCTTTATGTCCTCAGTTCTCATATATGCTTTTATGAGAAAATGTTCCATTTGACAAAGCAGGCATTGTGCCAGAAAATGAATGATTAACTCCACAACCACAGGATTAAGGTGATTGTATGTTATTTTCACTTAGGAATTCCAACTTTGAATTCTGTTGCAATAAATGTTTGTGAAGAACAGAGCACTCCCAAAAGAAAGACTCAGGGTATATGCAGTCAGAGACAAGGACTGTGGCATTCACCTGAGATTCTGGAACCTGGAAAGTCACTGCTTGAACCTCACTTCTCAAATACAGATAAAGGAAAGAAGCAGCACTCAGCTGGCCATCTGAGGAAATGTGAAGGGTATGTTCTCAACAGTTTGTCCTCAGAGTCTCTTTATGAGGATTAGAGAATGTGTTGTGATGAAGAATAGAAAATTTAATATACTTTGTTTGGAAATCCAAGCTTTTTCCTGTCTGTCCAAAGGGTTATCATCATATTCTGATGCACTAATACTACCATCTCATATTTTAGAAGAAAATAAAAAAAAACACCGTCTGAATTTCATCATCTGATCTCTCTTCTTGAACTTCAAACGTAAACTTTGTTATAAGAAGTTCTTTTCAACATTTCTGGTTCTCTGCCATCCTCTAACTCTTGAAATGTTGGAAAAGATAGCTCATGCATAATGCATTAGGTGAAAAGTTGATAAATTTTTTGCTTTTAATTCATTTGAGAATCAAACTAATTTCATTTTCCTCATTGAGTATATTTTTATTCCTTGTAAAACAATCATTAAAACATTCAAAATAATAGAAGTGGAATAAGAAAGCATATCAAACATGTAGTTTTAATAATAGATTGCATTGTTAAGTCAGAAAGAATTAGGTAATTGTAGACAGTAAATATTTTAATGCATATTCTCCTCGTGGATTGTTAATTCAGTTACTTACATTAGAATAGTTGCATAAGAAACACAGCATTTTTTGCTAAATCAATTATCATAAAAAGCATTTTCTTAACATTTATGCATTTACGCTACATATGAATGAACAATATTGTGTTTATATCTAATTTAAGAAACATGTTTCTAAAGAATTAAGAATGTGTCCAGGATAGAAGGGAATGGGAGGCTCCTCACTTTGTTAGAAGAAAAAGGGCAAAGTTCCCCTAAGACCATCTACTCAGGATTTGGGTTTGAGCATCACTGAATCATGATCTGGATCAGAAGGGTCCCATGGAATTGAGTGAAAACTTATCAATCCATTCAGCTGAGAGGGGGTCAGAAGAAGGGAATGTTGGTCAAGAATTTTTATGGTGGTTAAATGGAGAAAAAAATATTTCCATTTGAAGTATTAAACACACTCTTACAATTATAGAATACCTTTTTCAAAACCTTTATAACCTATAAGTCTAAGTCCCATTAACTCAGAAAGTGATTTGAATGCTTTTAAAAACCCAAGTTACATACCCAAGAAACAAGTATTTTTTAAAATACTTACCAGTATCATGCCATCAGTGTCTAAATACCTTGTAATATGAAAAAAACGACACGGCTAAGCATGTCCACTGTCCATAGGAAAAGGCATCACTTTGAATTGAACATACAATTAGAAACTATAAAATTAAATTGTCTTTTAAACATATATCTGTATCCATCACTCAATGCTTCAAATAACTCACAGAGTTTTCTTCATGGAAGGCCCTGTAGAGTGATGGCATTGTACCTCTTGAGGCACAAAAGGAAATTTCCCAATGAAACAAAGGCCTCAGTAAGCTGCTTGAAGCCACTGCCACTTCATCATTCAATTGGAGCTCTCAGTGTTACCTTTCCTGACCTTGGTGAAAATACCAACATAACAGAAGCAACATCACTAGTAAAAAACCTTGTACTTCCTAGGGACTTCATGAATGTAAGAGGAAGAAGGGAGAGGTGAAAAAATCGTTACTGATGTAGTGTCTCTCCAGAGCAACACTCTCTCCCTGCTTCACTGAAGGCAATTTCTAGCTCCTGGGATGCAGAGTCACCTCCTTTCCCAAAGTTCCAAAGATCCAGTATTCTCTGTACATTCATTGCACCCACTAAATATTATAAATATGGGATGTTTTGGCCAGCTGGAATAGAGGGCAGCTATGTGTAACCTTCAGGACCTCTTTCTCCTTCATTTGCAGTAAAATAGGGAAATGAATACTTAGAAGACATCATTTCCCCCTCATTCCTAGACAGTATAGATCAACAGCAAGTAATACAGACCAGCACTTTTACAGGATTCAACCTTAAGAACAGTTTTCTGGTCTTTACTGTACTTCAGTTTGGCTGATTTTTATGCAGTAGTATAGAAGAGACTTTTCAATATTCAAATGGATGCCAAGCACAGTAGTATAGTGCATTAACCTTTCCCTTTGAGATATTTTAGTTCAATTGGTGGCAGAGAAAACCACAAACTGTGGCACAACTGTCAGTCTCATAAATGATTTGTGACTGTGTAAATGTGGATGCCACAGCTGTCATGTAATCTGCACACAGGCTATACTGGGAATGTAACTCAGACCCTTCTGCTCCAACAACGTGGGCCTTTTCCATTTGTACTGTTCCATTAGCTGTTGAAATGGCTTAAAACTAGAACAATTTATCCTTCCCCTTTTGAACTTTAGCAAAATAGGACAGAGCTCTAAACTAGCTTTCATTTACCAACCAAAATTCTCCCAATGTGACTTTCTAAAGCAAACATTTAAATCCAGTGATACCTAAATAGCTGTCAACAGTATTATAGAGAGCTGTACAAAACTTAAAAGCCCAGAAACAGATACATTTTCCTGGTTTCAAGTGTCACTGCAAACCACAGATTCATGACTCTGGATTGAATATAACATCTAATTTATGGGTTTGGGTGGCAACCACCTAAAAGCTGCAAATGCTTTGGAGCTTTTATTTTAAAAGACCCAAAATTGCAATTCTGGCTAAGATTTGCTTTTGGAGGGAGTTAGTTTGAACAGAAAAATCACAAAGCAATACCAGGGAGAAATGAAATCATGTGAAACAAGTCAGCAAGGCATGTCCCAACATGGAATCTAAACACGGCATAGATACCTCATGCACTTCCTTTGCAGGCCCAATAGAGAGGATAGTCACAAAGCCCAGCAGGTATATACCTCTTTTCAGTAAAAGGCAAGTTGGTTACTTACTCTCCTCTCTGTTTAAGAAAGAGACAAGGATCAAAAGGAATTTTTCAGGACTGAGAATTTTTCACAGGACTCAGAAACATAAAGGAGTATGAGAGAAATTTGCAAAGGCCCTATTATTTCCTGATATAATATAGCAGTGCTGACCTCACTCATTTCTCAATAATGATCATTTATTCCTCTGTAGAAAAGCAACATTTTTCCAAAACTTAATATGGAACTGTTCTAAAATTATTACAGGAAACATATTTTCTCAGCTACTGCATTTAAACAGAAAAGCTCTGCTGAATATAGTTTTGTACTTTCTTTATTTGTTTATATTCAGGAACAGTTGGCAATTCTTTCCACCACCCCACCCCATTTCACTGAGCCTACAGGTCTTCAGGCAATCAGCAAAGACTAGAACAGAGATGTAGTGTTTAGTTGTTGCTTCCAAAACCTAGACTGCCAGTAACTTAATGAACCCTCTGGAGATATGCTCCCATGTGGAGCAGGTTATGCCTGTGCTTGAGAAGGTTTAAATTAGTTATTTTTTAGAATACCCTGTGATGAAAGCACTGCTACCAACTGCTTTTCTTGTCACTAGCCCATCAGGGCAATAAACCAATTAGTTGTTGCCATAGTAAGGGTCATTTCTTACTATTTGAAATTCTTGCGAGGGATACACAGCACTTCCCATATTTGTGGAATCAGCATTTTCAGTTCATTATGATTGCAAATGAAAGTGTTTCTTCACAAAAGCAGTTTCGTTGTCAAAAAGGACTTGTTACATTGCTGTTTTATGAAGTGCTAGCATAATGTGGGGGTACAGGGTAGGAGGGAAGAGAGCAGGAGGTAGTCTGCTGCTTCAGATATATCAACCATTCATTTTTTATGAATGCTTTTTGAAAAATATTTGGTCCTCAATTAGAAGTAGCCACATGCTGCTTCCAAATCACTATTGGCAAGAAATGCTAGTATATGTCAGAACTACAGCTTGCATCCTTCTGGAAATTTGGGATTTCTTATTTGAAATTTGTCTATAGAGAAATCACTTTACTCATGAAAATTAAATGTGCTTGAGAAGTTGGATTGTGTATTTTGGTTTGTGTGAACATACTTATGGCTTTGGGAGGGTGCATCATGACCTTGTTTTGCTAAAGTTTTTCTTGCAATGCGTTGGGTTCCTCGGGAAGAGCTGAACATCCTTACCTTCTAGTATGTTCTCCACAGAAATTTAGGAAGCTTGGTTCCAGAAATGTTCTCATAGAGAGTAAGTAACTAACTCACAAGTCAGTTGCCATGGAATCATGTCACAGCATCTGCCATTGGAGTAAGGAGCCCGGCAGTAAGGAGCCAGAGCACAGGACCTCACCAGTGTAGTGTTGTGTTGAGGTTTCACTCTGGTGGGTGGCTCAGCCTCACCCAGCCACTCTTCCACTGCCCTCCATGGGATGGGGGACAGAATCAGAAGGGCAAAAGAGAAATAAAACTCAAAACACTGTAGTTTAATAGATAAAACAAAAGCTGCACATGTAGGCAAAGCAAAATAAAAAAATAATTCACAGCTTCCCAGATTTTTGGCCGTCACATGTAATGGTTAGACAAATGCCATCACTTCAGGTTTTCAGCAATTTATCCCCACAGCTTTTATTGCTGAGTATGAAGCTCTTTAGTATGGAATGTCCCTTTGGTCAGCTGGGGTCAGCTATCCCAGCTGTGTCTCCTCATAACTCCTTGTGCATCCCCAGCTGCTTGCTGAGAAGCAGAAAAGGCCTGGACATTGTACACTGTCCAGCAATAACTGATACATCCATTTCATTTTGATCACAAATATGAAACACAGCACCATACAAGCTACTATGAAGAAAATTTACTCAAACAAAGCCCAAATACATAAATGTCTTTAGGTTTCCAAAAATGCCTTCATCAGTAAAATAGTTGAATATTGCATTTGTCATGTAAAAAACAATAATTGGAATTAGCATTGAGACCTTACACTAAAATTAAGCCCAGGTAACTTCTTAGGTGATTTGAATAGCTGCCATGTATGGCAGCTTTCTTTACTGAACAGCTTTCTTTACTGTAGAAAACTTGTCTTAGGTGATGTTTGGGACCAAGGAAAAGAATTTTCATGAGAACAAACTTGAAAGTATGTTCCTGCTTGGGTGAGGGCTGCCTTTCAACCATCATTTCCACAGGCATGCTCTGCAGTCCTGAAGATATAATGAACAGAGTCAACAAGTTGGGCAAGAAAAATTAGTATTTTTCTTCATTTTGTGTCTCTCCCACAAAGTAATTTGCAAATAATGTCAACACTAAAAACATATTTCAGTTCCATTACCTGAGGAAAATATCCTGGATATTGGAACCTAAAAAGGTTTCATGCAATACTTTTTCTTGATACACAGCTTCCTAAAGTACTACAAAAGAATCTAAATGGAAGAATACTTCATCTCCTCTTTGCAACTGAATTGAAAATCCTGATTTTCCCTGTCCATGTGCTATAGTTTGCAATTCTTTCATTTTATGTTTGAGTGTTTAGTTCCATAGGAAATCTGATGCTAGGTCCTGTTGGAACACCTGAATTTCAAAAATAATTTCTGTTTTTAAAGGCATACTGAAGATACCTTTACTGAAGGAGCCAAAAAAAGGCCACCAAATTAAAGGTAAGCCACAAGCCACAAAATGACGAAAGAGAACAAAGGGAAGCAAATGAAATTTTATTTTAAGATTTCTAATCACTTTAGCCAGAAGAGATCTCTAATATTTAATGTCTCTGCAAGAAACATAACAGACAATTCAGCGAGAGACTGGTGCAGTTGTTCTTCACTGCTGCCAGCGCTGAACGCTTTGGTTGCTGCCTTGTGTCTGAATCAAGCCATGCTGGTGCATTACTGGGCTTTCCTTCCCAGAACAGACATCTGCAGCTCTGGGTAGATACTTTTGAGGATAGCTCCACTTCCTTCATGAGACTAAGGAAACTTGAGAGATCAGGACTCTAGTGCACAAAGGGGTTTTTCCTACAAGGATCAGAGGTGGGTACTGAAGTCTTCGATCTGGGCGAGTTTCATGGTGGAGCAGTAAAGGAGTAAAGCCGACTGGGAGGTTCAAACAACATACTCAACAGCTAGTTCAAGGATTGCAAATTTCAGCTCCTTGCATCTCTGGAGCCATGGTAGAAAGGGTCACTCCAAACTTTTGTGATATTGTATATTTTCAAGAGTAGGAAACAGCATTCACTTTTGCATGTGCGGTTGAAGAAGGGAGACTGAAAATCTCTCTGCAACCACGAGGTTGAGGCAGCTGATTATCTGAGGAAAGGCTGCTATGTTTACTCTGATGACTCTTTTGCACTGACTCTGGAGAGGGACATCAAGCCATCTGCAGAGTCCCACCAGTATAAAAGTGGATAGACAGAGAGTAGGAAGGAAATGCCTTGCTATGCAAATAGTACCACCTCTTTTGAAGTAGAGAATTAACCCTGAATACATCCCGGACACAAGACCTGAAAGGCAGGCTTAGTGGGAGGTAATCTGCTCAATGCCCTTTCCTTTTGCTTAGCTAGAAATAACTGCAGGACCTGCTTCAGTGTTTCTGATTTACTTTTTTCGCACTTTTTAATAATATTTTGCATTTTATATTGCCTTTAATCTTAATAATTCCTAAAACACTGTATAATATTTTTTTAAATATATGCAAACTATATACTTGGGATTACACTGTCATGCAATCAGCACAGCGTTTCCTTAAGAAATAAAATATTGGTTATAGCCATCAGTTGTCCTCACCTTTATATAAGTCATGACATCTTCATGGCTGCTTTTGAAGATGTTCCTCTGCAAGGCACTAAGTGGTATTTCCCAGCAAAATTGTGAATTTGAGGCAATGCTGTATTAAAAACACATCTCCACATGTAATTAAAGAGAAGGGCTAAGACATTTTCAGCTGCATTGAGGGTGTGTTTTGTATTTGCAGAAGCACAGACACTGATAATCATGGGCCTAATCTTGACTATGCTCAAATTTTCTATTTCATAGAATCCCAAGGGCATTCTCATGGAAAAAGCAGCAGTTCACTGAATGAGTTACTTCATTCTACTTTTTCGTGGTGTTGCAGATGACAGGAGTACCTCCTACCAGTTCTCTTGAGAGGCCAGCTCATAAATACTGAAGAAACTGAATGGTTTTCCTGTCTACTGAATGGAAATACATAGATATATCAGCCACAGCAATCAAGTGATAGTTGAAAAAAAAAAGACAAAAGAGACCCTCTTCCATGAACAACTAGTATTGGGGAAGCACATTAAAGAGCACCTTCTCCTTCTCTCATACTTTTGTGAAGCTCTAAGCCTCTGCAACCCTGCTCTCAATGTTTCCTTTTAAGGTCACTTCATGGGTGTTTTCGTACAGCAAGGTACAAAAACCTCTCTGATCTCTGCATGAAGGAGAGGAGGCTTCAGAAGTGACAGAGGGCAAGAAGCTCAGTACATGAACCTTCTGTGTTCCTTTGAAAGGACAATGCTGAAGATGGAAAAGATCTACCCTATATCAGGATCACAGGGTCAGCACAATTTTTCTGATGCAACTTAACATGCCTGCTTTTGAAAAATTTGGCCCACAAAGACACTTACCTGGATCAATCTACTTTTGGTCCCATCATCTCCTGTTTGAATAACCAATTACAAATGTAGAAGACATGTGGAAATGCTAACACCATTTGTAGGGTGGAAGAGCCTTGGCAGACCAGCAGCCTGACTAACACATCTATAATTCAAAATTTTGAATTTCCTATAGTATGGATGTGAAAGGAGATTGCAGCCCTATGAATTTAATGCTTTGCTCTTGTCATATGGGTGGATGATGACACCAAATATTTGGTCTGGAACTGAGTATGCTGCATATTTATGTATTCAGAAACCTGAGCCAGACTGGAATGCTGAAATCATTTATGAATTTTTAGTAGTCTTCCTACTGTAAATGTTTAAAGCTGCAGCTTAGTAATAAGATATTTGATAGTAGTGCTCAAAAAGATACCACTTGGGAGTTATTAAAAAACATCTACAGAGCCTAAATGTTTTTATGGAAAAAAAAAGTGATGTGGCCATCTTTCTTCCCTCTCTGAATAAATACCATAGAAGCAGCTAAATAGAGATGTAAACCAAATAGTCGAAAAGTCGGTTTGCAACTTGCATAAAACCAGATGAGGTAAAATAAGATCCAATTGTGTTTCAGTACCAAATAAAGCACATTTTGCAATAGGAGATTTTATGTGTGTGTGTGTTTTTGCATATATATTTATATGTGTTTGTGTCCATATGAATATTTACATATACATATATGTGTATGCACACACAATCACATACACATATACCTATAAACACATACACAAATGATTAAAAAGCCTCAAACAGGCTTGCTGATTATGCCAACTTTTTCACCCATGATCATAATCTGCATTCTACTAGACATTGCTTTAATAATAAAGAAAAACAATTGATGTAGTCACTAAAAGAACTAATTTATTATTTGTATTAAATGTTTATAATAATTGATTGTGTATCACGAATTTGTGTAAACTTGTAATATGAAGAAAACCATCAAGAACACAGTATTTATTTTCCTTGTCTAATGTGCCATAGTGTTTCCAAGACTGCAGAGCTGCAAATAAGAGTAATGTCTTATGGGGCACATTGAACAGCTCCCCAGGGACCCTGAAAGGACAGTGTATGATAACTTTCAGGCTTCCATTTATAACAGCAAGATTTACTTTAATGTTTGCATGTTTCTTATATGAACTAAGTAAAAATTATAAGAAAATGTATGGAAAGATTATTTTTCATATTGCATTAGTTTTAATTGGTTTTTGTTTTTCTTCACCACTACAATACTTGCTTTCCTCCAGAAAGATGCATAAATGCTTAACCTAGCATAATTATGTCTATACATTCTTACCATTAGTAATTTGTGCTTTAATTATATTTACCATTTGGACCATGGTATATTTGCATCATTCAGAGTTATTTAGAAGTGTTTCATTTTCACAGGTTTCCACAATTTTTCTATAGATAAATTAGAAAAGCTTGGGAAATTGCATACTGAAAATTGAAATAAGGACTATAAAATCCATTTTGAGACTTGCCTTTTGGTGTTTACTTCAAAGCATGCTTCTGTGTGTGTGCTTGATTTACATTTAGCAATATCTAAGTGCAAATAGTAATCATACACCAAAGTAAACTGGACTATATGCAATCGCTTCCTCTGTTTCTTCAATTGCAGTTGCAATCCCATAGATTCAAATCTTGACAGGTAGCATAATTAGAAAATTCCCTTTGTCTTATTAAATGTGACTCTTCTCAATAGAATTCACTTCATTGCAGGCAAAGAACAGAAAATATACTTCAAATCTAAAATGGGAAATCAAGGGGGACTGTTTTATTTTTATCTGTCTTTGTGCAAGCGACATTATTATCAAAGGATATTGTAATGCTGAAAATGTACTTTTGGGATTTAAATCACGTATTAGCCTGGAAAGCAAAAAGTGCTGTAGGGCCCATGCAATATATTTTCTCATTAATCTGATTGAAAGATTATCCTTCCTATAGCTATGAAAAGTCTAATACCCATATATCCATCTTTCCTGCTAGTAAAATTCAGCTTTGTGCGTAGTCATTGTCTCTTGTGTCTGAGGTCCTACACTCTTCTTCATTTCTCTGTATAAGCCTATCTGTATTAAAATAAATTCAGAACAGGCCGCCATTTCATGCACACATTTTGATTATTTCATAAGCTGCTGAGGAAAATGGAAGTATCAGCAAGTCATGCAGTTTTCTGGTAATGTAATGCTGTCATTACCTCAGTGGTCATGTGAAAAAGTTTAGCTATAATATCTATGACAAATGTTCGGTGAGTCAAAACAGTGCATTTAAATGAAATGCAGATATGAATGAGCCATTATTGCAATCACAACTCCAGCTTAGAAATTATTAAATATGAATATATACACTTTCACAGTAACCTGACATTTGTAATACATAACTAGCTGTGCATCTCTCACCCCCCTCCTCCCGTTTTCTTCCCCATCATCCCCCGGATTGAGAATAGAGGAAGTCATTTTGATCAGAGGCTGCACACAGTAATTGAAGACACTCCTGATGATTTCATGCAATCAGAGTGGCACATTATTTGTGATGAAAATTAAGTAAAGAAGGAAAGTAGATTTATAGGTTGTCTTGCTTATGGTCAACTGCCTTTACAAAAGATTAGCAATTCTACGCTAACCACCCCAACTGCGTATATACTTTTCCACATCGTAGATTTACTGAAATTTTCATATAACCTTAGTCATAACTTGTGGTACCTCATGATTTTAAGCTTTTAATGAAACTACAGAAGATGTCTTAAACTGAATGATTTCTATTCTGAGCTCTTTGAGAGCTGATAGCATGAACAGTATAGATGGCTCTAGCCATAACTGTCACACAGATAATATTCTTTTATGCCTCAAGACACTAAGATGGTGCTGTAGATAACCAAAAGGAATAAGCTGCCACCATCACTAATCTGCAGCTTTGAAACACTATAGCTTTTGCATGGTTAAGAGAAGGTAAAATCGCCTAGAACTGGAATATAGAAGACATTTTTAAGTTAACATAGAAGAGAGAACTAAGGGTTTTCATACTTTTTAATCTATATTCACTCTAGATCAAATCAAGTATAACCCCCTTTTTGTGTGTTTATGGATAATAATTGAAAATGCAAAAGAAGCCGATGCCTCTGAATCCTCCTAGGATACTTTACACTAATATAGTGAAATTGAAACGTGGGGAATAGGTAGCCTTATTGTTCCCTTTGGAGCTTAACTTTCAAGATGTTTCATATAGACTTTTTGCTGGTTTTATAATACATATAACAGATTTTGTCCACCATCTACTTCATGCCACAGGACTATAATTTCTGTTGATTATTTTTCAATATGTAAAAGCAAATGCAACTGAAACTTTAATAAAAGAATGAAATTTATTTCATTTTTATCATATTTCATTTTTATCATATTTCATTTTTATCAATTGTTTATCATAGCTAAGGTCACCAAATTAAAACTACATGAGAGTATGAAGTAAAGCAAAAAGTAAAACTTTTATATACACTTTATACTTTAGTAGCATTTCCTACTAGAAACCTTGTTTATTCCTATTCTTTAAAAAAAGATTCTGGACAAATGTTTTTAGCATTCAGGTTGCATATATTTTTTTCATCTTATTTGTCCTTTATAATACCTCACACAAGCTACTATTAAAGATTGACCTATAATAAATAGAAACAAGGAGCCAGTACCATTTTGGAATCTAGATTATTTTTTCTACATACAGTTTAGAAATCCCTAATCAAAAATCCTATTGTGAGAATACAGCCTGACATGAAAGTGTCAGGGAAGCAGCGAAGGAAAAATGATGATCTTAACATCAACAGAGTTGGACTGACTATAAACTACATTTTCTGGGTGTGTTTTTTAGATATTGTGGTATGCTTTTCAGAGGAAAGAAAAATTTTGCTTTAAAGTCTCAAGCAATATGAATATTTTTTATTGAGTACATGAACTATCAATAACAGCCTAGTAATTTGTGCTCCAAAATACAATCATTGTTAGGACAAAAAACCCAAAGCATCCAGGAAGGTATTAAATGCACTGCGGAATTTGAAATGAAACCACAGTGACTTGTTCTTATGGCATGCTGATGTTATTGGTCCTTGTATATAGTTACATAAGCACCTTTGAAGCCAGATTTTAGAAACGGTTTGTAAAGCAGTTAAGGAACAACAAAATCTGGCTTTACCATCAACTCTCTAAGCCCTGTGCTAAGCATTACTTATGACTCTTCTGTGTAAACAACTGCATGCAGTTGAAACTAACACAAAATATGAAAATATTATGAAATTACTTCCCACTGCAAGACCTTACGCTGTGTTACAAATAATTTCAGATTATACTCCTAATCAAAAATGAAATTTTAATATCTCCTTTTGCCATTGATTCAATTAATGCAGATGCCTCCCATCCTCAATTCAACTTTACCTCACGTAGCTCTAGAGCTTGTCATTGCTGCCATTATGGCAAACCCATGTCTTCAGTCAGTAGATGATCTAGAAAAATGTATAGGTATAGATTTATAAAAAAAAAAAAATCCTGATTCCTGAGATGAAATACTGAATCAGACAGAGGAATTCACCATCATTCTGTGACTCCACCCATTGCCATGTTACAAACTGCCTTGATATTAATTCCAGAATTGTTTTAAAGAAGCTACCTAGGAATTAGGCATATTGCGCATTTGCATAGAACTTCCATTTGCATATAAGAAATATAATTTTTGGCCCCAATAGTGGGCGAAGTAGAAGGACTTTGACTTACCGTTGTGCTGCTGATGTTCACATGCCCCACTTCAGTTTCACTGCCAGAAGAGCTCAAAAATGGACTAAAAGAAAGAACTTCTGTAGATTTATCCCTGTCGAGCTGTATCCACTTAAAAATCATAGAAGAGGTCGTATTTAAAATAGTTTGCCTGAGAAGTTAATATAGGCTCATGTCACAAACTAATTCTCTTTTGTTTTCATTTGTATTAATCACAAAACACCTGCTTTTGATTACAGTACTTGTTCAGTCCTTAAATTAAGGTGGTCTAATGTTAATGAAGGAACCTGATATGAGTATCTAGAAGATGTTTATTATATACCATCACAAAAATGCACCAAAACACAGAACGTGATCCTTGCATTTGTCATTGATGGAGCTCTCTGTAGAGCTTTGCACTGTACATTCTTTTCCCTTTCCAGGCAAAAGTTAATTAATTGCTTGCTTGAGCATTATGCTTGCAAACTTATAATGCTTATGTGCCGAATAAGAAACATACAGTTCTCTAAATTGTAGGGATTTTGTCCTGAATTATGTATAAGATGTGCCTCCAGCATTTTATGAAGGGTTTGAACCAAGTCTGTCACTTTATTTTTTTTTTCCTGGCTATTGCTCAGTTTGCCTTATGTCTTTGCTGCAACCGGACATATTCTGTATGTGGATATCCAATACTTCGTGCTTAGAGAGCAAGACAAAATTTCATGTTGGAACAAGAGCACTACAGCAAAGTATTGGTGTGTTTTCCCTAAAAGCACCTACTGACTCTGTTGTCCAAAGTAACTCTAATGCAGCTGCTTTGACCATTGTCATCCAGGTTATTGCAAATAAAGGCAATAGAAGTAACTAACAGAGAATTTGGATACATATGAACTAAAATAAAATCCAGAACTGTGAGTACAAGGAATGCATCCACAAGCTGGCCTGAGTGCAGGGGTGGCCTACCAAAGCAGTCATCAGCTGAACTGGCTGAGAGAACTGTCTTGGTTCAGCCTTACAAAGACAACCTACTGCTGTCATTCCTGAATCAAGGACTTAGAGAAGACATTCTGACTCCTCCATCAACTAGATGTTCTCCAGATGTCCCTGACTGTCTTAAAAGATTTTCTGATGCAATCGTTTTGAAGTTTAGGTCTGCTAAGTTGGCTATTCAACTTCAAATTTAGACAAGCACCCCCAGAACTGACATTTTCTACATATCGAGAGAAGAAAAAGGAGATGATACACCTGAGCAGCAGGACAGTGACCAGAGGTTTCTTGAAGTGTATAAAATAAAAATTGAAAAGAACCCCTAATAGTCATGCACAAAATTTAACTTGAAATGTGTGTTTAAATACCAAGGCTAACTGCTTAAGGCATTATATTAATAATTTCACTTCTATGAAGATTTTTAGTGTCAGATGATACTTTCTAACCCATTATTACTAGGCTAAAATGAATTACAGATAGCATTGAAAATATCTTTAAAACATTATGAGTGCTATTTGAAATTTCCAAATTACTATCCTGATATCATTTTAGCAGCATACTGGAATTAATACAGGACTAGTAACATACTTATTGGAGAACCAAGTCCTGCATACATGAGTTTATGTAAGTTTACTTACACTTTAGCAAGCATTATACTCTGTTATTCTACACAGTAGTAAAGCAATGATAAATAAGTCATGTTGGAAATACAACGTTATGAAAAATATGACCGCACAGCTCATCAGTTGCATGCCATTTTGCTTTTTTAAAACTTACAAAGCTTATACAGTATAGAATATAGACATCATAGCTGAATTTTTTAAAAGGGCAGATTAATTTATGGCCAATAACAACATCTCTAGTTATATTGCAAAAATAAGTTTTATCAGCTCTTATGCTTCTGGACATAAACTGATCATTGAAAAGGTCAGGATGTAATTTTTATGCATGCATGCAACTTTTTTCTTTATATAAAGTTTTTGTTCCTGCTGCTCTTTCTTTGTGTTTTGCGGAATCACGGAATCATAGAACCACAGAATACCCTGAGTTGGAAGGGACCCACAAGAATCATCAAATCCAACTCCTGGCCATGCACAGCACCATCCCCAAGAGTCACACCATGTGCCCAAGAGCACTGCCCAAACACTTGAACTCTGCCAGGCTGGTGCTTGACCTGGGGAGCCTGCTCCAGTGCCCAAACACTCAGTAGGTGAAGAACCTTTTTCTAATACGGAACCAAAACCTCCCCTGACATGGCCTCAGGCCACTCCCTCTTGTCCTGTCCAGTGGTACAAGAGATCTGTGCCTGCCCCTCCCCTTGTCCTCATGAGGAAGTTGTAACTGCGATGAAGCCTCCCTTCAAGCTCCTCCTTCTCCAGGCTGAACGGACCGAGTGACCTTACCCACCTCTCACAGGGCTTCACCTCAAGGCCCTTCACCATCCTCGTTGCCCTCCTTTGGACACTCTCTAATACCTTAATGCTTTTTTTTCTATTGTGGCACCCCAAAACTGCCCCCAGCACTTGAGGTGAGGCTGCCGGAGTGCAGAGCAGAGTGAGATAATCCCCTTCCTTGCCCAGCTGGCCATGCTGTGCCTGATGCTCCCCAGGACATGCTTGGCCCTCCTGGCTGTCAGGACACTGCTGACTCAGATTCAACTTTCTGCTGACCAGGACCCTCTGATGCCTTTCTGTTGCACTGCTCTCCAGCCTCTCATTCCCCAGTCTGCGCATCCACCCAGGGTTGCTCAATCTCAGGGGGAGAATTCAGCACTTTCCCGTGTTGAACTTCATATAGTTGGTAGAGAAACACTGCTATGGTCTTCTTTGATAATTTTTAGTGACTCTGATGCTTTCTTCATGATTCTAGAATGTAGTTTCTTTAATCAATAGAAACACATGGCCAAATCTAGTTACTCATCCTGCTAATGGTCTAACAATTTCTTTTTCTTTCTGCTGAGACTGATAATGCCTCTAAAGGAAAAATAACATTTCCCCCCTTATGTTTGGGGAAAATGAAATATTTGTAAGGGTACTATAAATCAAGTGTTCCAATATCACAGAAGCATCATGTTGAAATAGGTTACCAGTTAGAAATGGAGGACTTCTGTCTTTACTATCATTTTGATTTTCATGCCAGGCAAATCTGGAAAACAGATATAGCCAAACAAACTCATGATACAATAGTGTAAAAAACATATGAATGGATCTTGCCCTGTAGAGAGGCAAAAATCTGCCTTCTTCACTGCAAGAAATAAGAACAAAAATGGACAATCTAGGAAAAGAAAAGTGGTCTCAGTGTTAAGGCCTCTGTAGGATTTGATTCACTACAAAATAATTAAGTTTTTCTGAGTACTTCCTTAAAGCAAAACCTTTTACAGCTGGCTGTCAACTGAGTTTATCCAATCTGAGAAACTTTTGCTCCTATCTTCAGATCTAAGAGATCTTTTAGCTGCAAGTAATTTTAGGAGGAATTGTGTTGTGAGAACATGATATTTTAGACAATTACTATTGTTGCTAAAAGCTCAACCTGTCAGGTACAGGACCCAAACTTAGTGGTTTATTTTGATGCTCCTTTTTGCACTTGATGTTAAAAAATGGGGATAGCAGTTTATTTCCTGCATGCTGTGAAGATAAGATCTCATGCATATAGTACTTTAGTTTTGTGGGGAGGAACACCATAGAGAAGGCCATAATACCACCAATAATTTTATATTCAATGTTGGATTTGACTTATGTCAGGTGAGAAGCCAAAGGTAAGGGTAAAAATAGATATTAAACACATCCTGGGTTTGTTGGATTTCATTTGGACAGACAATCTGTCTGTATTATGCAGTAAATCAGGCTGGGATGTGGTGGGCAAAATAAAAGCTGATCATAATATTTTTATGGCGTTTGATCTTGTTCTGGCTCTTAGTTCCATGTGAGATATTTGAGAAGAGAGTCATGGTAGGGTCTACTCAATTCTCTGTGGGGAGACTTTGAAAATCAGAGTAGCTCTACTGCAACAAACTAATCAGCACTGCAGGAGAAGACTAAGCAGGATTTCATCTACAGAAAGCATCTCTGGAGAATTTAACAAAATTTCAATTAGGGAAGTGGACAGTACAAGTTTTTCCAGGGCTTGTTATTCTGATTAAGATGTGCAATGAAATTATATCAATGTTCAGAACCTGAGAAAATAACATCAAGAAGATATATGCCTTTTTTTGGCTTGTTGTTTTTTTTTTTTTTTGTATTCACTGATCAATTGGTGGCACGACAGGAAAGTTCATATCCAATATAATTTCAAATACATTTAGAGGATTCATTTTTCCAACAGGCTGAGTCTTCTCTGTTCCTTTACATCTCCTAGCAACTGAAGGTTCTCAGCACTCTTTAGTATTGGGAAATTAAGAAGCAATGTAGCTAATTTTATACTTGAGAGAAGCTGGAATTTGAAAAAGACAATGTAATATTTGTTGATATTATGGAGTGGTAAGAGTGTGTTGTAGAAGAAAAATACTTTGCAAAAAAATTTGTTGAATGAACAGTGAGTTGAATTTTGAAGGGCTAGTAAAATCACAGTTTGCGATTATGATGGGAAATTAATTACAATGCAGCTTGAGGTGCATAGACACAATTAGCAACTTAATGCAACATGACTCATGATGGTGTCAGATGTGGGAAAAAGCCTGATTTCTCTTCAAATCAGTAGCAATGGTTTTAGTCTGCCTTAATGAGACATTTTTGATAACAAAATACTTAATATTTTGTCAGATAATGTAAGAATTTAAACTGTTTTAAAGTGACAATTTCTTGTCTAAAGATTGCACTCCAATTTGGTGGATAAATAAAGATTTTACAGTGTTGATGTTAGCATTGCAGTCTCCCAGCTACTAAAGGATCTATAGGATCTATATGTCCTTTCCTTCCTTCCTTCCTTCCTTCCTTCCTTCCTTCCTTCCTTCCTTCCTTCCTTCCTTGTCCCTTCCCATTATTGATTGGTATCTTCATCAGCCTAAATTATTTCTCAGGCAGCATGCAAGAATTAATGGTAGAGTTATCTTTAAAATACTATATTATAAAAAATAACATAAACCACATGTGTATTTAAAGCAGCTGTTTTTACAAATATCCATACCTGGGAAGGGATTGGGCAAGATTTGAGTGGTGATTTTTTTTTGTTGGAAAAATTCCGTGCCTGTTACTTAAGGTATTCATGCATGCAGTACATTCACTGACTGAGATCTGAACTGAAATTCTGGGCCACTAGTGGCAGTAAATAGACTAGACTGGAAGTAGTACATGAAAATAAGGCGGTATTCTTCTTAACTATTTCCAGAGTACCACACTTGTATGGAAAGCTGGTAGGAAAATCAGTTTTCATGCACTTTCTACTCAAATGGGCAGAAATGGACGTCTAAGAGCATTAGGTCTTCTGTTCCTTCAAGTTCTCTCCAGTGAGGAAAAAACACTTTCATGAAGATTTAATTTAACTGTAAAGAATCTCTGTGGATAAAATCACTAATACGAATCTCAAAAGGGATATTTCTGAGAGATGAAAACTTTCAGAGGAAGCGGGGTTGATTTGATTATAAGTGTACAAAGCTCAGAATTCCCAGTGGTGTGATAATCCTTAAAATGAAAATGCTTCCTAAACAGAACACTCTGTATGGGAACATCTTTCACCATGCACTTATCTGAAGTTCTTTACAAACAAAATCCCTATCAACAACAAATTCTTATGGGATAAAGGAGATCTATTAAAGTAGTGAGTAAGAGACAAGCTCAACAAGCCTATGGTGTTTTTGAGGACATGATCAATTTTATTACAGAAGTAAAATTAAATTTATACTACTGGAAAATATGTGTCTGTCTCTAGAAAAATATTGCTTTAATCTAAATGAACAGTCCAGTCAGGAAGGATACCCTATTAATATGTTAGTGAATACAGAAATTTTAATGGATGAGTACCAGAGTATAAACTGCTCAAAACTACTAAACAATTATAGCTGAAAATTTGGAGAAACAGAAGGCAAGAAAAAGCAGCAAAGAAGGCATACATGAACGAATTATTTTGCAATCCTTATCAACTTCCTGTTCAAAATATGTTTTATTTTCCTTTCCCTTCTCTTTCCTTTTTTTTTTTTTTTCAAAGACAATGATACATTTTCACCTATTTTTAGGACTTCTCAATTTTTTGCTTACTACTTCCTAGTCCTTTGGGAATATTACCTCATATAGAAATCATAGATTTGTGTTTTCCATAACAACCACCATCGTGTCCTTGTGCCTGCTCCCTGTCACAGCACTTTTTATTCTCTCTGCTTTTTAAAATATCTAGAAGAGCAAGTAACTGGATAATGCAGGATGTCTCATCTTTAGGAAGATAGTGTGAGCTACCAATCTTTCTAGCACATGAATGTTGGAAGTAAAAGAATTTCAAATCATCTTGTAGTGATAACAAATATATACAGCTTTGCCAGTGTGAAACAAGCAAACGTTCTTGATATTGGATTAGAGTAAATGTCACATCAATTAATAATTCAGTAATATTTCTTCAGCTACTATTTTCACAAGCGATGTCTATATTTGCCCAGTATTTGAACAAAAGCAGATAATGGAATGAAGTTTTAGAACAGCATTCAGACAATTGGAAGTTATGCTTGTCTTAAAATCACTGCCTGTTTTTACACTGTATTTTGATTGTTGATTCCATGGTATACTCAGTAACTAGTCTCAATAGTAAGTAGATTTTTCAACTTAAATCTCACTGTCTTAATTTCATGAGGAGATGGTGATGACTGACTCACATTTGCTCTTGAGTTCAGCATTAAGATAATAATTAAGTATATATAAATAATTAAGTATAATAAAGCACAGTGAATGAGGACCCTTAAAGAATGCCACCTCTTTTTGGTTGTTACTGTTTTAAACACAAATCTTGACAACCAGTTTTAGCTAGCACACATAAAGTGGCATACAGAGTGCAAAGGAGATTAGTATAAATGCACGAAAACTGATACCTGTATTATCTCAGTTATCAACCATCTCATAAAAAGATTGTTTATATTTTCCAGTCCAAGAGGAGGTTAAGATGCAGTCAGATCTGTAAGTAATTTAATAAAAATGTAAACAATTAATCATTAGTTCATACTTCACGTTTTAATGTTTGTTTTATTGGTTGCTCTATTTTCTCATAGTTTTTTTGAGGCTTGTCTAAAAGAAAATATGCTATTCATTTGAGCCAAACCACAGTAAAATGATTCTGCCTAACTCTAAAAAACCCAATCATTCCTTTTCATATTTTATAATAACATATGACATGTCAATTTAAACAAAATACACAATATTTGCTGACTGTAGTAAAAGGTTGATATTAAAATAAAGTATGCTGCTGTTAAGACCAGATAATTGAGAGTACCGAAGTGCAGGTAGTATCTGCTATAGCAAATGCAATACAAAAGCCTCATATTTTTCCTAACAAAGGGTGCTCGTACAGATAATATTTGGTATTTAGCACTTTCTCAGTGTGACTGTTTAGCAGAAATCTTTACTTTTTTGTACACTTATGCCACAATAAATTTTAAAATAAGTGTATCAGACGTAACAGTGCCAAAAATATATTGTAAAATATTTGTGAGGTCTTTTTTCTGGGCAATGCTGTGTGTGTCTGTATTTGTGTATGTCTGTGCCTGTATTTTAAAAAGAAATTTTACTCCCTTGGGTTTGATTTGATTCTTTCTGAATTTACCCTGAGTGAGCCACCATATGTTCTTCTCCTTCCTGTATTACTAAAAAAAATGCATAAAGCCTCCAAGTCTTAGTACACCAGTATTCTAGTGCAAACAAAAATGTCTCTTGCCCTCAGTCCAAATATTTCACAGAATTCTCAAAATTTAGACAAGATCTTTTGCAATCCTTTTCTTCCTGTAAAATTTTACTCTCACTCATGCCATATGGACCTTTATCTTACTGTGTTTAGTATAACACAAAACTCTTTATCCTTTAGGCTTCTTGGCTTCTTGCTTTTTCCCCAAGTACTGGATGTAGTGTAATAATTTGTATTTGCTACTTCATGCCATTTTTCTTGTTTCCTTCCCTTAAATTGTGCTTACCTTGTCCAGGTTAATGCTTGCCCCTGAAATACTTGATCCCCTGAATTTTTTTCAGGTACTAGAGCTCTGCTAAAACTTCTTTACCCAAATTCTTTCCAGGTTGCCTGCTTTATTACCAGTCCTACTCCTGATATATCACTCTAAATCATTCTCTACAATAATCAGGTACTTTCCAGCTTTGCTCTATATTCTGCTGTCCATAAAACAAAGAATGGCTGCTCCAGAGGGAGGAAATGTGGTGACAGTAGCACAGTCACTTTACTCATTCCTGACCCAGTGCCATTCAGGCTGGCTGTGCAGAGGCTGCTGTTGCTCTGCCACCTGAGCAGGGACACACATCTGAGCAGAAGGCACCCCAGTCTCAACTGGCCTTCTCCTCATCTCCCTTCTCCCCATCCTCACCCATACAAAACTGAATTTGGCCCTACACATTTTTACTAATTAATGAAGAATCGATCTCCTAAGGACCTTGTAGCACAGAACAATCACCAAGAAACAGGTTTTGGATGTTCCACCAAGCAGAACTCCAGGTGCTCAAGTGTTCCCTTTAGCTCAGGTTAGAGGCTCATTATTCTAACAGTGTATTTGATTCTGTCATATCTTTTATGTATAATGCAAACTTGAAAGTGATATACAACATTCTTTTCAACATATTTTTACTGCAGTGAATCTGTGACTTATTTTTGTCTAATATGTAGAGCTGCAAGAAATAAACTGTTTTGCTATGCATTCCTACATACAGTTTTTGTTATATTAATGATAAGAGCTGTATGGTTCTTGAAGCAGGAGTAGGGAAAGAGTGCTATTTCATTTTGGGGCGCCTGTGAATAAGAAGTATTAATAACTTCCTATTCATGTTGTTAAAGCTTTTAGAGGAAAAAAAAAAAAAAGGAAAAAAAAGCCAAACAAGGACCAAAATCTCAAAGCAGGATGGTTTTGCCCTTTTGAAAATGAAACATAGGAATTCACTTGAAGTTATTCCATGTTTTCTATGTTTGAATAAAATCTGTGTTTGGCTTGTTTTTTCAAGGATAAACTTCACAAGAGTTCATGTTGTTTTGCCTTTTGTCCAGAGTTCCTCTAAATTTTAATGGCTTATGTCATACCTACAGTTTGTCACTGAAATTTACCTTAGTTTTTGAGGCCTCTACAGTAATTGCCTCCTGAAAAGTCTGCTCATCTGTTATCACATTAGCATGTTAGCTGTTTATTAAAACTATGGAATCTTGCATCTATATCCAGTGAGCTGTGGCATGGGAAAATGGTGGGAGGAAATACTGTTGCAAATCTACCTGCAATATCTGTTTCACTTTACCACTTATTTTTCTTGTCTGCCATGCTGAAATAGGATTCTGGAAATTTTGAGGAGATTTTGGGGTCCTATAGACTTTAGAATAAAGTCATGGGTATGCCTGTGCGCCTTTTGCAGCCCATTTGTTAAACCTGTAGTCTTACAAGTCAAAATAAATTTACACACAAACAAACTTGAACCTCATCAGGTTGAGGGTTTTCCCCCCTCTTCTGCAAATACATTGCAACACAGTACGTAAGTAAAATTCAACTCCTGATCAAAAATTTTTGTGTTTTCCTTTTTTGGGAAATGGAAACTCCAGAGGGACCATAATTGAGATAGAATTTTACTGTGGGATTTTCCAGAAGGGGAACATAAATATGAGAACTTTAAAATACATATAAATACAGTTTTTTTAAATTTACAATTTATATATTCTTTTTCAGAGAGGGGAAAAATATTTGAGTTTTAATTCTGTTTTGCCTCAAGACAATGCTCTCAGAAGTAGAAAATTATCATTAAAAGACCTATCTGAGGAATTAATTCTTAACATTGTCTATAATTTCCTTAAATGGATTTTGCTTTTACCCAAGTACTCTGGCAAAAATCTTGATTATTTAATTATTAATAGAGAGAATAATTAGAGAATAGAGAAAATTATTAGAGAATAATTTTACCTCAAAAGAGAACTGAAGTCTATGTGAGTGAGAATAAAGAGAAACTAGAGTTCTTCATACTAAAAGTATGTATCTTGAAAACCTTGTCCTGCTTCTTCCTCCCCCTTCTCTTCCCTCATCAACCATATGAAAGGCTGAAGCCCACTTATCTCAAGCACTGTCTTTCACAATTTCCCAGTGTGATTGCTACACTCATTTGGGATACTTGGCTGATAGATCCCTGGTTTTCATCTTGTGACAATGGAAAGGAGGGCATTCTCAGTGACAGGCCAATAATAAGAAATAAATTCCTACAAAGATGATCCCAAACAAGTGGAGCCTCTTTCACATGACTTTCAAGCTCACTACAAGGCATATCTGTATTAAATGCCATTCCCCAATAGGTATGTAGTAATGACACTGAACACAGGAGGAATCATTCTCCAGAAGATTATGGTAAAGAAACAGCTTCAAAGCAGAGAAAGAAAAGTGGTACCTTCCAGAAGTAATTTTGATGTATCTTTAATCATTTCTGTGTGCTCAAATACTCCAATGATTAGTGCCACAGATATACCTATAAATAAATCACAGAATGTTGGAAAACATCTCTGAAACATAAACCGAAGTAGTCATCATCTGTAATGCACATGAGAAATATTTAATTAGCTGTGCAAGTGAGCTGACATACAAGTACAGTATGTTAATTTGCAGAATTTTCTTTGAGGAACACAAGCTGTTCCTGAAGTGTATGAAAATGAAAGTAGCTTATACAAAATTAAGTTCTGAGATCAATGGCTGAACTTCTTTAGCATCTCTAAGTAGCACTTGGTAAAACTCTGCAGTTGAGAGTTGATCAGTAATTTAATTAAAAATTCAAATGTCAAAGTGTGATGATATTACTATTATAATATTGTTCCAGTAATTGCAGGACTGTTGCAAATGAAGAAAAGAAAAAAAAGTTAACAAACCAAATATATTACAAAAGTGAATAAAATAAAATTACAACAGCAAAAAAAAAAAAGACAAGAGCAAAAAAAAAAAAAAAAAAAATAATAACAACTAGAGGAAAAGAGTGCTACCATTAAAATGAAGTTGTCAAGAATTGGAAATATCTCATGCTATGTAATACTGTAATAAAATATTAAGTTCTTATTGCCAGATGCCATACTGTCATCTAAAATAATGAGGAGGGAAAAGAACTATGATCACTAGGTAAGATTTCAAGAGATCTTCAACTCTTGTAAGTGGAATAGAACAGTTTCGTTCTGTGCTGGAGATGAAAATCTACTCTACTTGGAAACAATAAAAGAGATTATTATTAACAAGGTGTTTGGGAAGTTAAGAAGAGAATATCTTTTCAAGAACTTTACTAAGGAATAGAAGGTTAGAAATAGCATGATAGTTAGCAATGGAATTTGAACCACATAAAAGCTTCTTAAGGGAGGGTGCTGAGAAAGTAACCACTTTAAAATCTCCAAGAAATGTGGCACTGAAGAAGTGATCATTAATGATGGCTGTTATGTGGCAGGAGAATAAGAAGAAGGAAAAACATCAAACATAAAGTAGAGTGAAACTGCTTATGTTTTTATATAAGGTGATATTAATTAAATCTTGTGGGCAGACCAGGGAGTAACTGGACTTGTAATAGGACAAGGATAATTAACAGTTGCAAAAAGGAAAGAAAAACACTTGGGTTAAGCTCCACATTAGATGTGTGCTGCAATCTTTTCTGTAATCAGAAATTATTATTATTCACTGAACAAAAGATTCAAATTGATTTTAAAAGACTGACTATGTGAAGGAAGAAAATGTTTTCAAGGTACTTTCTAGGTGATAGGTTTGTAGGTCAGAGTATCAGCATTAAAAATAATTTCTCAATTTCAGTTTGGAAAATAAATTACCTAGTACACTGAGTTTTTATGTCACTATGATCAAAATCTTACACTGATATTTAGGAGGTTAGCAGGGAAAAATAGTTATATGTTGCTCAAGGGGAATGAAAATCATAAGTATAAAAACAAAATCATCTGAATTAAAGATTATTATACAATGGAATGGCAGCACATATTTCTGATTGCACTTACAGTTTCTTCTGATTTTGTGCCCTAATATTCAAGTAAATTTGGAATTGATGAAAATATTTTCTAAAAATAGGATGTGAATCAGATTAGGTAGTCTCTGAATTGCAACAATTTAAAGAGAAATGAATATGTAATTTATGTAATTTACTCCTTCCTTTTATTTTTGACTGGTATTTGTCCACTGGTAGATATCTTTTAATTCAATTTAATCATACAGAAGAACTATTAATTATAAACTTAGAAAATTAATAAAAATATCATTGGAATATCATATTATTTCAGATTTTGAGGACAAACACAGTGAACTTTTACCAGAGAGTTATAAGCAAAAATTAAACAGTGTTTAGCTAAAAGCAGAGATACAATAACTACTAAAAAGGCAAGGAAAATGTCAGACTATGGCATTTAAGGATAGAAGGGATAGTTAGAATTGGAGAAAGAAAAAATACAGCTTTAAAGTGTAACAAAATTGTAGATATAAATTTTTAAATACCTAGTAAAAACTTATGTCAGTGAAAGAATAACAGAAAAAAGAAAGATGTTTAAAGGAATACGATTTGGAAGAGTGTTTTAGGTTAACTAGAAAAGAAAGGTCCAAAAGGGTTTCCTCAAGAATACAAATTGACTTTGAGAATGTACATGTAACAGGATGGGAGGAATAAAAATGGCTTAGAAATAGAAGGCCAAGTGGGAAGTGTGGTGAGCATGGCAATGGATTCTGTTTCACATTGGGGAATCTACATGGAAATAGCTAACTCAGGATGAAGTACAATTTATCTAGCAATAACATTGCCAAGTACTACTCTGTGTTGTAGGTTGAACATAAATAGGTTTTGCACAAATTTTAATCAGGCATTGTTACAGGCAGTGTCTATAAGACAATGTTACGGGCACTAGTCTATAAGAAAACACAATTGTGTCTGAGATAAAAAGAGTAAATGATATAAGAAAAAAAAAACAACCAAAAAAAATGGGAAAAAGAAAAGAAAAATATTAGAAAGACCAAGAAAAACAGCAGACCAGGAAGCTTCAGAGGAAAGAAAAACAAAATCCAACAACAGTATAATAGATGCATTATAACTAGAGAGAAATAGGGATGATTAATGGAAGGTGAAATTAAAAGAAGTGATGTAAGAGCAAAGAGTACTACAAGGTCATCTATAGCAATGAGCTATATGAACCCTGACATTTTTACAATGGGTTTTCAACAGAGTGAACTGATCCTAAAGTATAGCAGCTTGAGTGGGACAGAGGAGAAAGAAAGAAAAGGTTATGTTGCAGCATGATGGAAAAAAAGCTTGTCTTAAAAAATTAAGTCTTTTCAACAGCTAAAGCCTCAGAGAGTTCCTTAGTGACCTGATTTGTCAAATGGATTTTTGTCCCTTGCTTGGTATTTTCAGTTCACTGCATTCTCTTACCCCAGGTTTCAGTAAATAATAACTAAAAAAATTAAAATGCTCTATTTAATTTAATATCTTGCCTGCACTGAGTTTCCACATCTACTTAGTATAAACATCTTAGGATTACTTTAGGACTTAGTGCTTTTTGACTATTGATGGCAGTCCAAGGGTCCCAAAATGCAGGAAAAATATCTAGTTCAAAGTATCACTCCCTACAGCTGTGGATTTCAACTGGAGATCATATCTCAAAATCACTTTTTGTAGTAACCTACTGCTCTACTAAACATTAGTAACGCAAATCAATCTGGCATTCCCAGAAGCCCAGGGAGAATTCTCACACAGCTTTCACTGTAAATGCATTCCGGTTGCAATGGTTGATCTAGAATCAGGGTTTTACAGAAGAACATGCTGCTGAAAAAAAAATCTCCTGTAAATAAAAGACAATTAAAAAAAGAAGAAATAAAGGGAGATTAATCTACAAAATTATAAAGTTGTCTGACCAGAAATGTGTGTAACTGCCTTTCTCCACCAGGCAGGGGATCAATGAGAATGCATTGCTTTGAATGCCAATCACAATGTAGTGTCTGAGAAAAACCTGAAAATTATCATGTTTTTGGCTTTAACTTGCAAATTTCATCCCTTTTCAAATAGTATACAAAAAATTCCTCCTCTGTCATCTTGCAATATCACTATTTCTTCTGCATGTGTAAGCAGATTGCTCTTTTGTTTTGTTTTCTCAGGCACTTTGACTGAGGTGAAATATGTGAAATACATGTATTGTGATCTAGTAATGGTATAGTTTTGTTTTGTGTTTTGTTTCACAAATGGATCAGGAGAAAGGGTACATTCTTATTACTTCAGCACAAGCTGAATCTTGGGAAGGGGTGAAGTAATCCAAACAAAAAAACAGGCACAAACTTTAGCTTATCTCCTAAGAATTTTGCAATAATTCAGGTACAGCACAACAGGGAAAAAAAAAAAAAAACTGCTTCAATGGGCTTCATCTGACATCCCAAGGAAAAATCAGGTGATTCTGCTTCTGCTTCAGCAAAGCTTCTAACACCCCTCTACGATGGTCCTAGCATGGGAAAGGGAGGAAAGTACTCAAATGGCCCATCAGCACCAGATACAGGGAAGAGAAGAGGAAGGGAGCTGCTCAAAGCTGTTTTCTATCCTTCTCAAGGCGCAGTTTTAAGACATTGCTTATTTAAAGCTTCTTATGGGGAGAAAGAGGGACATTCAGGCCATTCAATCTGAATTCAACTAAAGATACATCTTTTAAATAAAATAGTGCAACTATATTCAAGTCCTCTTTGGACATTCACGTGCAGAATTACATAAATTAAAATATATTAAACCTTAGGAGAGAAAGGAAATTATTATATGGCTTGCTTAATCCATTTTAGAAAACAATATTGAGTTTCTTGATGGTTCTGAGTTGACAGGTCCTTACAATCTTATGATTATGTTCAGGGACCACTTTGCCTGCTCTGTTGCTCAGCCTTGTATGCCATACAAGACTTAGACCCACTGAGAGTTTGTGTTGTAGTATATTTAATTAGGTCGTTACTCATTTTGTTGTTGATACCTGAAATTTAATGAAATGGCTTCTAAGAGTGCCAGTGGTAACAATAAATTATATTTACCCTGCATTAATAATTAAAATCAGCCTTTTAAAATGCTGTCCAAGGGTGTGGTCTCAGTTACTGATGGAGACCTGTGTACTTAACCATAGGTATTAACCATCTTAAACTCTGAGAAATTACATATTTGGACATGTGTGTATTTCAATTTAACTCTAATATTTGGGGAATATTGTTATTACCAGTGAAAAGGGAAATGGTCTGCCATTAGGCCTCTTGTCAGTTGGGATGACTTGCATTTTGCTTTCATAAAATTGATTGGTTTCTGCTGAAAGTAAGCTGCTCAAAGACTTGGCAAGCAGCATGAATCTAAGGGCCTTCTGTACATGGTATAAGTCCATTGAGTAGAAATGTGGATATGCATGACCTATATTTCTAGATAATGCTCTGTCCTGGCAGCTAACCTGCCTGTATATTTTGTTTTATGATTAAACACATATTGATGGGTAAAATAGGCCTTTGTACCTTTTCTATTAAATTTTGCTGTTAGGCAGCTTTTAGCTTACTTACTGCACAATTAGTCTTCTTGCTTCTCACAGGAGGGCCCATTTCTTCTCTTCTCCTAGGATTATCTGAGGTTGATCTCATTCTCTCTTGTTGTAATTTATGTATTTAGGGAAGAAGGTTATCTTGCAGTTTGAATACAGAAGGCAGCGCTCAGGGAATTTCTGCTTCCAACACAGTCCCACTGAGCACTTGAAGGCCTTGCAGACCATAATTCTCCACCCAAATTCTTTTACTGACTTAGCTGAAGTCCTTCTCTTTTGGGAACCTAGCTGAAGATGTTCAGTTCAATTAAGTTACCCAGGAGAAGTCCTTACAATTTTGAAATCTGTTCTTTATTATATCCCCCGCTGATACAATTGAGACAAAAAATTGATTTCAAAATTCTCATTAAAACAAAACAAAATAAAATAAAATGACTAAACAATAGATGTGGTAGTACAACTTGCAGCCTGTAAGCAAACACAAAGTATTTTAATGCATATTAATTAGGAATTTAAACCATAAATTTTAATTGCCTCTTTCAAACTAATTCTCTGTGGGCAGCTTTTGAATAGGAGGAATTAGGGACATAGAGGAAGTTTAAGTGAAGAGACACTATTTCTTTTCCTAAAAAAAAAAAAAACAAGAAAGTTTTCATGATAGCTCAGACTTTCCTCAAGTCTTAAAAAGAACAACATTCATCCTGTCTCCTGAGAGTTTTCTAAGTTACTGTTGATGCTCCCTCCACAGACCTGGCCAGAGAAATCTATAAAGCATTTATAATTCCCAGATTGTTAATATAGAAACATCGTGAAAATATGAAAAGCTGTGTCTGTGACTGCCTATGAAGAGACAGAGGAAAGAACAGTGTTACTAAAGTAGAAATTCCTTTCACTACTAAAGGAAAGGGCTGGGTGAGACTTCCTGTGATGACTTTGGAGCAAGCTCTGGGTTATAAATGGGAAGATGGGAAAACAAAGATCACGTGTATTCACCATCACCCCCACCACAAGCATTTCCCTACCTCTGTATTCGCCATCACCCCCACCACAAGCAACATTTCCCTACCTCTGTCTGTCTCACTCCCCACAAATATTCTATCTGCTGAACAAAGAAAGAAAACAAAACCCATTGGGGAAATCTGTGCCTTCAACAGGCATTAGGAGATTCTGGCAAGGCTGAGACCTCTCATTGGAGATAATTAGCCTGTTTTTACCAACAGAATGAAAACACTAAATAGCAATTTCTACCCGTATCTGCATTTTTAGTTCTTCTTTCAAACTGGGGTATCAGAGCAATAAGCTTTTTTCTGATACCTGTTACAACACTGTCAGCTGCAAAAAGTCATCTGCTCCAGAGGACCTAAATGCCACTAAACAGAACCCACAGGGACAAGCAGAGAATTCAGACATGGATAAAAAAGAAATCACAAGAACATTAATCTTTTCAAGAACCAACTGACAGTACATTTCAGAAAGCACATATAACTCAATTAATGTTTGTGCTCACAAAACCTTTTAATTTATGAACTATAGCTCTTGGGGTTTGCTAAACAATTAAAATCAAATCTAACTTCTCCCTTAAATTTTGCAAAGCATATTTTATAAATTTAATTCCTGCAACTTCAGCAGGAACAGCTCATCTACATGACCCTGAGAGTAAAAAAGGAAATCTTATTGCTCAGTCATCTGCTGTCATCAATGGACAAAAATTAAATGCTTTTGCTAATCCTTTCACTCTCACTAGCCATTGACCATGAAGCTTTGTTGACCTTGCTGGAAACCCTGGCAAGAATTATTGAGAGGCACTTGAGCGAGCTATTCTTTTCCCTCAGGAAACAACCAGAGGGTAGTAGCTGCTGATTGCTCTTTTGCCTCGATGTAGTCTTATGCAAGATACTCTGTTCCTTCTATTTGATATACATGCTGCATTGTTAGAGAGATTCAGCAGTATGTTGTAAACACTGCTTTTGGATCTGATCTGAAATGTACGGTCACGGACATGGTGAAAGTGGAACTATAGTTCAAATCAGATAAAACAGAGCTATTGCTGCCAAATTACTTGAAAAACCTTAGGAGGAGATGAATAAGCTATTTCTCTGTTAATGTCAATATTTTTAACTTGCTTTTCACAGTAAGACCTACTGTTTAAAGGTCTGGGCACTTTTAAACGGCCAGCAGCAGTTATTCTTTTCTTAAGTGGTTTTCAAATACCGTTTTGAGTGGGGGACTTCACTGTGGTAATACCTGGTGTGCCTCTTCAATGCTGGAATTTCAGTGTTGCACCTTTTAGCTGTGGCTACAGACAGAGCTCTTTCAGTTTCTCCCCTGGTGGCCTCTAGCAATTTGGACCCATCCAACTTCAAAAATCACTTCTATTTTCAACAGCCACTGATTAGACAACCTGGGATGGCACAGCCTAATGGCTTACTACCACAGGAGGAAGTAGTTGTTCTCTCTCCTTCCCTCAGGTACGTTCTAGAGCCTCCCTAGTGTGTAATGTAGCACATCTCTGGTTATTTGTTGAGCTGATTAGGTTCTCTAAACCGATACAAAATTCATCCAGGAGTGAAAACCATCACGTTCCCTAAAAATGAGCTACTTTGTTGATGCATTTTTATCTTCTTAAGTTTCTTCCTAAAAGGGAATTAAGAACTATAAATTAGGGTCTGACATGCTGTTTGTAGAACTTAATAAATTCACGTGTTGTGAAGTTTGATGGCCTCCAAATGTTGCTGCAGGAAACACTGACATTACCTTTTGCTATGTGGGGAATGTGACTTAGGCCAGAGGGTAGATTTTACTTCTTTAATTGCCATTGGTTTAAGATATTAATTGTTAATTTTCTATGAAATTGTGCTGTGGTTCACATTATCTGTGCACACAGAATAGGAAGAGTAAATTTTAGAATCTATATGCAAAATTTATGCAATAAATGAATCCATTCCACAGTTCCTTGAAACTTTCCTATTTACAAAAGCCCCAAAGTCCCATTACAAAAATGCGGGGGGAAAATCAGTACAGACTTTTTTTTTCAGTGATGAAATAGGCTAATTTCATACCTGACTTGAAATCTTGTGACAAGTTCGGGTATTCTATTATGCCATTATTAGTAGAAGACATAATCCCTTGCAGCTGTGGTAACTCATGATAACGCACAATATATACCCATCAAGATATCTCCTGACAGCAATGAAATTAACTCGTGTCACCCCTGTGTCTAACAGAATGGGCTTGCAGCTTCTTCTTGGTATGCTGTTTTAGATACCAATGAATTGTTACATGGGGAAAATGCATCTATTAGGAACAATTGTTTATACCAAAATCTTCACTGGCTTCACTGTGCATTTGATGACAGATGTTTCAAGCAAGGTATGCAGACAATATAGGTAAATGATTGAAAGTAAAAGAAATCACAGTTATTGCTTACTTCTTAAGTGTGTGTTTTCCTGAACTTCAGGGGGATCTGTAGAGCTGCTCTGCACAGTTACTTCCAATACATCTTTGGTGAGGTTGAAATCCATTTCTGTGTTCTCTGGCTCAGAATCAATGTGTGAGCCGAAGCCTAAAACCATTGCAAAGTCTGCTGTTTTAAGGAGCTATTTTGAAATTATAGGATGATGGAAAAACTGTTACTTACAGCTCTATTTTATCTCCTAAACTAATACTTCTTGTACAGAATTATCCAAGTGACTATGAAGCTTTGAGAACATGTTTTTTATGGCTAGTTCCAAATCGCTGCAATGAAAATATATTTTACAGTATTTCAAAGAGGAGGAAGAAGGCAAATCAGATGATAGTGAACACATCTCAGCAACACTTTGAGACTGTACTTCTAATGACTTTTTAAAATAAGTGTTTTGCAATAACAATTAAATAAACAAAGAGATAAAAAGCCAGTATTTACTGACATGCATATTCTCACTTTCTGACAGGTTTCAATAATCAAACACTTCCCACATCACAAACATTATACAAATACTCTGTAGTCCCAGCACGGTATGGGTTATTCCCAACTTAACTTCATGTACTGTTTCCCTGATGACTAGACCAGTTCTGGCTTTCATTTTTTATTTAAAAGCAACAACAACAGCTGAACTCCAAATTAGTCTCACGGAATACCCTCAATTTAGCTCTTTTAATAAAATGGAAAAGTTGAAAGCAGCCTGGTCACAAGGGGAAGTGTTACTTAAATCTTGAGTTTGGCCATCAGCATTACAGAAATAAAAGACAGCTTTAAAAATAGAGACTACTGGCTTTATCACTGGTCTGCATTGCTTCCCTTGTGGCTAAGCAGCTTTTAGCTTTAAATTTTTATTAAATAAAAAGAACAAATAGAATTCTTGCTTTTTTTTTCCTTTATTTGGGCCGATCCTATTTTAGGAAACGAAAGCCAATAACTGTGTAAAAATAAACAAAATACTAACTGTGCAAAAAGTGTGATTCTCAACATTTGCAAGTTAGAAAAGTATTGATTTTTCCTATAAATAAAGCATATATTCATTTTGAGACTCAAGCATTTGACAGTACAAATTGACACAAGCTGGATTTAAAAGCAGCAGGATTTTACAGACTATATTTCATACAATGTGACAATATAAATTGTAAATTTATAACAAGTAATTAATGAAGATGTAGGAAATAGTGCAGATATGTTCCAAAGACTAGTGCAATGACATCTTAACAGAAATAAAAATTGGTTATTGACACTAAAACTCCACCATTTAGGCTTTCAAAGAGGCATGCAACATTTTAACGGCAGTCTACTGAGAGGCTAATATCCTTAGCTGGACTTTGAAAATGTAAGGATAAACGTTTTAAAGGCAGAGGTTATTGGGGGAAAGGTGTGTCAGTGTGTGTGTACGGTGCTGCAAGAATTTTGATTGCGCTGCTTTGGGATTGCTGTGTGGATCTTGCCTTCCAAACCTTCAGGCGCTTCTACCCCCCTAAGACATTGAACCTGTTAACCGATACATTGATTTAAAGTTGTTTTAGAGAGGCCAGCTGTGATCCAGTTGAAAAAGGTTAGATGCCTGAACCTATAAAAACAAATGTGAGAGAGTATCTTTGCTACACTGAAGTGTTTGCCTCCTGCTTAGTCTTTTTTCAGCCTGTTTCCAAGTCTCTGTGCCTGGCCCTCCTCCCAGAAAATACCTGCTACTGTTCCTGCAGGTGCTGTACTCCTGCCCTGGAGAAAAGATTGCAGAAATCTCTAAACGGGACGTAAATAGACAGCATTTTCACCATTTCAAAGCTTTTTAGAAATTGTATGTATTGTTCAATGGCTAGCTTATCCTGCAGCTTTCACTTCCCTTAAATATCACCTTACAAAGATATGTATTTTCCTCTCCCCAGCTGCTGTCTTTGTACTGCCTGGGTCAGAAGTACCTTCCAAGGTAGGTGTGAGTCTTACAGTGCATTTGTCAATAAACAATGAAAATTTGGGAAACCATGAAGTCAGTGGAAAAGGTAGCATCTAGAACTGCAAGTATCATCAAAGGAATTAATAACAAATCAGAGAAGGTAGTCTCTTAATAAAAAACAAACAAAAAATAAGATTTTACATACTAAAACAGGAACCTAAACCATAAAAAAATCTATAAAACTAATTGCTGAGGATGAATTTCTGTTCAGGGAAGAATTCTGAGTGGATCAGGTATAGAAAAAGACTACTAGGGTGATCAGGGGAAGGAAAAGAGGACGTGCTCAAAAGCTTGGATATTTTTTAGCCTAGAAGAATGAAGGCTGACTGGAGGGTACCATGACATAAAAACATCACAAATTTAAAACACAAGGCTGACAGAGGAGCTGCTATGACTGGTGTCAACAGTGTTAACTGACCCTGAACAAGAATGGTCTGGAAAAATTCTGATGATTTCTAATATTCACAAGCATCTGAAGCATCTAAATACCAGTAGATTAATGGGATAAAAGATCATATCTGTTTGTGATAGCAAGGACTTGATTCGATGAGCCAGATTGTCCCTTCCTGTATAAAACTGATGCAAGTTATTATAATTTAAAATTCCTAGTAAAATATACATTTTGATTGAGGCAGCAAGATCAAGGCGCAAAGCAGATGACTCAGATATGTTAAAATAGCTCACTTGGCCCACCCAAAAAAAAGGTTGAATTAAGCTTTTTCATTAATGTTAAAACTTAAATAACATTACTGAAATCTTCAGTCCTCTGAAAGGCTGTAACTGATCTGACTACACTGTTGTCTTTGGCAAATTATTTTGCTGATTGAAAGTTTCCTTTATTTTTGTATGAATCAATTTTCTTTGGCTTGTACTTTATAAAAGGACAAAAGGATAATTGAGAAGGCACAGAATGTAGCATTGTTTTTGTCATTCTACCAGTGCACTGGTGCAATTAATTTCTTTTGGAAACATAAGGAAGAAAGAAAATGGTCAGGAAGGAATCTCCAATATGAGCTTCAAGGTTTTTATATTAATTTTTGAAGTAATTTTCTTTTCCCACTTTCAGGGCACATCTCACTTTTAGGGCACATTCTTTTTAATATAATTAGTTGTTGTGAAGGTAGAAAAGTTTTGTAGCAGTTGAAGCAGTAGAAAACAAAGATGGAGAAGCGGCATGAAAACTGCTGAGGAAGTTAGAGCTCTGATACTTGAAAAGACAACCTATTCTTGCAAAATATTTTTAAGGTATATTACTTAATAAGCATGTTCTGTGTCAGCTGCTTACTCCAGTGTTTTAGTCTGAAAAAGTAAGTTATGGATGTGAGTAGCTTGGGAAAATATTTTCCAGGGAAGAGGGCTGAGAGCTAACTAAATTAATTGTATGTTGATGATGAAAATTGGGGGAATATATTTTTTCCCTGATTACTAAATATGTTTAGTGAAAATCAAATTCATTATTAAAGAATAAACACACAAGCCATAATTAAACTGTACTTACCTTTGACATATGCCTGTTAGCGGAAAACATCCCCAACTGTTAGTTATAAACTTTCTGATGAAACTGTCTCCTGCCAAAACCCTGGTGTTCTGTTGAAGATTAAAGCAAGTAACTTGTGGTTTCTTTATTATAGCTGGCTCTGACAGCATGTATAAACTGACGGGAAATTTCCACTGAATCCATGGTGTTTCAGGATTCTGCTAGATGTGCATATGCACATACAGGAAGGTTCAGTGGAATTTTAGCTTTAACAGGAAACAGTGGAATATGAAGTTCTGAGGAGACAGGGCTTTGGGGATGTCCTGCTTCCCTACAAAGTCTGTAGAAGGAAGTGAGAGTACCCGGCTACCTACATCAGGCTTGGCACAAAGGAGTATTTTCTTCTTTCCTCCCTTCCACAGAAAACAAAATGTAAGCATGTACCTGTCAGAGCAATTCCTAAACAGGCACTAAATGAGCTAACTCTGGAACTGGAAGTAATAAAGCTGCTTCAGACTGAAGTTACGCCTGAGCTAATTGCCCAGGTGCAGTGCTATGCTTCAGAGGTTACACTGCTCCAAGTAATTGTAAACTTACCTGCTCAGGGATGTCTAACATATTGCTTCATTGTAATATTTAGACATAACTCAAATGAATCATCAAAAAGCCAGAAAATATCAAAACTGAAGTTCTTTTAGTTATTTTATACAGTCACCTGTGGTATGTGCATTGCAGTAGCATTCTTAATTGCGCAGCAACTGTGTATTATTTTTGTGGGATCACTGCCTCGTTCACTGAACACACTTGGTGCCTATGTCTAAGCTGCACAGTGAATTACCATCATATAAAATGTTGTGTATTGCACTTTGTAATGTCTGAATGATGTCTTGTGAAGCAGAGTGACGTCTACTGCTTTTTGTACTGAAATAGATATATAGTGTGCAGTGAATGGATGTAGGATCAGCTGCAAGGTAAAGATGACTTTCATAGAAATCTTGTTTTATCCCTTTCTTTGCCAGCAACTTTTGTGAGTGACTTACTGGAAGATCGAAGGATTTTTCCATTTCAGTTACTCATTAGTAAAGTGGGGGATCATAATCCTCCTTGGTTAAACAGGCTTTCTTAATAGGTGGCATAAAAAGCTTTATGAAACATGCTAAAATCTAACGGAGCATCAAATGAAAATCTAAAAAAGATACTAATTTTTTTTTTCATTGCAGTGCTTGGCCAGCATGAAGTATGGGAGTCACAGTTAACATAAAATGTAGTGTTGAGTACTCTTTTCTTTCAACAGTGAAGGCAAAACCAGCATGTGTTTACATAAGAATGAAATTCAATTATCACACCAATCACTCTGTGCCATATCATGAATTTTTCGTCTTTTACTTGCAGACCTCTCATATTCTAATGTGGCTTTCCATAGTTTGATTCTTCGCTCTTTTAATGTATTGGAAAGTATAACAATCTCTTTTCAAAAACCTTTCCTTAAATAAGCTCTCTATAAAAACAAACGAAACACTGAAAGTGTTAAAAAAAAGCGTGGATGTGGTACTTGAGGGCATGGCTTGATGGTGAACTAGGTGGTGGTGCTAGGTTGATGGCTAGATTTTATGATCTTTAAGCCTTTTCCAACCTTAACAAAAAATTTTATGATTCTATGGAATGAAAAGACAAATGGTTAAGAGAACAGATTCCTCTGTTGGGAAAAACAAGGGAAATTTTCTTTGCAGGTTTATCACTATCTTTCTAAAGCACTTGGGAATGGCTTACTTCTTCATTGTGTCCCCGTGATTCTTTCTCAGCTCATATATCTTGGGTGTATTTAGACCATAAATGAGTACGTCGAGCTGAGTTGTCTCTAGTATAAATTCGAAAAGTGTATAGCACACTGAAGGTCCAGTTTCATCTGGCTTATGTAGGTGTTAGTAAGGCCAAGCAAACATGCTAATACATCAAATGTGTAGGGGAGAATCAACTGGAAGCATGTAAGATTTAAATGGATAAATATATTCATCAAAAAAAGTCGTTTGCATATACTGAAGACAATAGAGAATCAGAACACAGATTTATAGTTTTGATGCAGAAAAGCTTGTCTCATTTGATATCATGACAACTTTCTGCACAAGTTTTTTAGAACCTGAAGCTTCTATCAGATTTGCTACTTTTCTGATATTTTCCCAGGCATATTTTAGTGTCAGACATGTGAAAACCATAAACATTAATCCAAGAGTCATTTTGAAAAATGTGTTGCTTAGTCATTCTAGCATTTCCACTGGTATAATAGGAAATGTTTTCTCACTTCACAGCGGTAGTGTTATTTTGTGCCTAGTCCCTGGTAATAAAATAACTTTCAGAAACCACAGTATATGACACAGTGGATATTAGACATTGATTAAGCATTGATTAGCATTATGAAATTTGTGTGTACTATGTTCTGATTACAGTAATCCTTTAGACCTAGCCCACTCAAGCAGATACAAAAGAATATATCTGCTCACGTGTAATAATAATATGCTATTGCAACTTTATATTTGGCAATTTTCATGGAAAATCACAGATCAAATTACTGAGTCAAAAATCAAACTGTCAGAGTTTTTTCAAGCTTTTGTGCCATCTTATCCTGGGATGTTAATTTGTGGAAACTATATGATACTGCATCAGAAATAGCATGACCAATAGGACTAGGGAAGTGATCCTCCCTCTGTACTCACCACAAGTGACTCTGCACCTCAAATCCTCTATTGAGTTTTGGGCCCCTCACTACAAGAAAGACATTGAGATGCTGGAGCATGTCCAAAGAAGGGAAATGGAGATGGTGAAGGATGTGGAGCACAAGTCTCATGAAGAGCAGCCGAGGGAGCGGGACGTGTTTTGCCTGGAGAAAAGGAGACTCAAGGGGACGTTCTCACTCTCTACAACTGCCTGAAAGCCGAGCATAGAAAAGTGGGCATCAGTATCTTTTCCTAAGCAACAAACAAACTACTATATATATTATTAGTGGAGGAGGAATTGGCCTCAAGCTGTGCCAGTGGAGGTTTAGATGGGATATTAAGGAAAAAATTCTTCATAGAACTAGGTTGTCAAGCATTGGAAACAGGAGCCAGAGAAAATGGTTGAGTCACCATCCATGCAAGAATTTACAAGAGATGTAGATGTGGCACTTAGGGACATGGCTTAATATTGGACTTGTGGCGTTAGGCCAGCAGTTGGACTCCATGACATTAAAGGTCTTTTCCAGCCTGGGTGATTTCTACGATCAGTTTCCTTAATAGGGAAAAACTGCTTGGACCTCAGGTTAGTTTTGTCTTGCCTACATTGTATTGAAGCATATGATGTCTATATGCCTCAAGTCTCATAATAAAGATGAGGGACATGGTCTTCAGTTACAGGTAAACAATTTGAGTTCAGAATATTTTTCATGGCTTTTAGTTAACATAATGCTTTCTCCCTTTTAACTCTATCCCCTAGTAATCAGGGTTTGATTTAATTTGTCCTATGATATTTTAATGAATTTCAAATTTTTCAGAAAACTCTCCTTATAATTTCATTCAGTTGATTGTTTCAGTTAGTACCTGCAACCAGCAATGAAGTTTGAGATTCAGCAGATACAGGCCACTTCTGAACTATTGTGACTCTTGAAGGTCAGATCTAGTAGCAGCTGCAGTAATGACTGACACTGCTACACTGCTTTGCTGGGTTTGCTTGAGCCATCCTTCTAAATTGCATTTGTCTTTGCTATAGTATGGAAGAGAAGTTATGGTACAATTTTCTATTTCAGGAAAGGTGGACTGATATTATTCAGAAGATGAAAAAAACATGCGTGAGATTAACAAATAGACCATAACACACCTGGCATATGCAATACTCCTAAGGATCAGGTGGTAGAAAGTGTTTTATTTGGAAAGGAAATATACAGTAGATGGAGTCTTCATATTTCATAGCATCATAGAATCATTGAATGGTTTGGGCTGCAAGTGAAGTTTAAAAGTCCTCTAGTCTGGTGCCCCTGCAATGCATTTCAGTTAGAACATTTTCAATGAGATCAGGTTGCTCAGACCCCTGTCCAACCTGGCCTTGAAGATTTTCATAGAGGCAGCATCCACCACCTCTCTGGGCAACCAGTTCATGATGAGTGTTTCACGACACTCATTATAAAATTCTTGTCCCTTAGTTCTAGCCTAAACCTACCCTTTTTCAGTTTAAAACATTACCGCTTGTCCAATCACAACCGGCTCTGCTGAAAGCTGTGTCCTCCTCTTTCTCATAAACCCCATTTGAGCATTGGAGCACAACAATGTTGTCTTCCCAAAGTCTTCTTCAGGCTGAACAATCCCAAAAGTCTCAGGCTTTCTTCCTAGGAGAGGTGTTCCATCTGTTCTCTGATCTTTATGTGGTCCTATATCTCAGAAATGAGACAAATACCTTCCAGCTTGTGTATTTTGTTTCATTTTTTAAGCTGTCAGTCCTTTTTCTGTTATGTCCACTTCAAAATAAGGTCTCAAAGTAGAAGATGGACATAAAACCCATGAGGACATTCTCATAATTTTTTGGTTCAGGGTATGTGTTCATGCTGAGAAGATAGTAACATTTTCTATGTCACATAAAAGTGGATTTAAAATGCAAATAAATGAAATTCTTTCTCCTTAGATCTTTCACACCTTCTAAGCACATGGTAAATATTATATAAAATGGTGGAGAGTCAGACTTCTTCTCTTCTGAGTGCATAAGAGGATGGATGGATTTAATTCCCTTTGAATATCTGACCCTAATAAATTCTCCTACCCAGGGTTAGCCACTTATGCCTCCAGTCTGTCCTCTGCAGCTCTGACCCCAATCTTCAATTTCAAAGGATATTTGGTAGCAGGGGACCAGAAACCTGCCCATTTCATTGCTGCACAGTGCTTTAGAGTTAGGCAATCAGCTTATAGCAACTGCAACTGCCATTTTATGAATTCCCACCAAATCCTGAACTTTCTCAGTAAATTATACGCTGCCTTCTCCTCCTTTTCACCAACAGCCACACTTCCAAGCCATGTGTTGCAGTTCCCAGACTTAGTCTGCAATTCTTATTCCTAAACTGACACTGCTGCGACCTCAGGCACTCACTCTGTGCCTATGCTGATCTGGTTAACACCACACAGATAATGAGGTCTTCAAATTTTGTTTCCAGGGATTGTTCCCTACCACATTATTTCGATTATAAAACACTGCTGCATCCGTACATCTGTATCAGGGTGTCACAACTTACATCCCAACATGTATTAGCATTTCTTCAATCAAGCAAAAACTTACACATTTTTTCTTCTTTAGCTCCTGCTTCATTACTTGTGATTCATCATTTCCAGTGTTTTGTTCTGATAAATCTTCAACATGGTTTCATTTTTCTGCTATTATACAGTGTCAACTAGCTCACAAAACCAGAAGAATAGTTATTAAAATGTTCATGCTTCACAAATAATATTTTGACTGTTGGATAGATATAGAAGTCCAGTAGGAAAAATATTCTGACATGATTTGTAACATGCTATCTTTCAAATGGCAAAAAATATCAAAATATAATTGAAACAGCCTGCTCATGATGCAATCCCCTTTCCATTTTCGAACAAATGAAGGAAGCACAGTATGCATTTTCTGTGAATCTCAGGGCTTAGCTCTACACAATATTTCTATTGAGTCAGACAGTCAAGCAACTTTTCACAAAAGAAAAATAGACAGCAAATACTGTGATTGCTTTGATTGTGTTTTACTGAGAATTTTTTACTAAAATAATTCTATATGTGTTTGATTCTAATACCTAATTATGAGATTAATTTTTCTATGTGTATTTTTGCAGGATATGGTCCATTATACATAATGGAATGAGAGGGTGAAGGGGAACTGTGAAAAGACAAGTCTTGTTAAAATGAAACCATTATCTTACTAAAGGATGCAGAAAATAATATAGTGAAGAGATGAGAAATCCCTTTTGTTAAATGTTTGTGACCTGTGCCTTGTTTGAAAAGCAGAATATCTAGCTCTCCTTCTCCCTCCCCCTCTGTAATGTGTTGACCAGATTTTCCTGCGCAGATTTCTTTGGGGAGAGAAGTTACTTTGTATAATGTAAGATTAACAAAATGTCATCTGAATAAAACATTGATAGGTTTATGCATGAAATACAGTAAACCTTCCCTTTTCTATATATTCATTGATTGTAATATAAAAAGTGAGACATGATAGACTTGTATGTCTAGAATATATATTTATGCATGGACACATATGTCTGAAAATAAAATATACACAGGAATACTTTATATAGGTGACTTTCTTCTCCCTGCAAGGTTAAGCTATCTGATTAAATCAAACTCCATTCTTTCTGTTTCATCCATCACTACCAGCTGATAGCAGAAACAGCATGTACCTTCTGAAATAGTTTTTTCTTCTTGTTGTTTTATGATGTGTGAGGCAGAAAGAAAGAAGGTTTAATTTAATCTGTTGGATTGACTTTGCAGAGATGATAGTAACAGAAGCAGTATCTTCAGCTAAGTAACCTGAACAAACATGACATGGAAATTGAAAAGGAGTTAATAAATACAATAGTTAAGCCCCACTTCTACCAGCCCCTTTTATAAGGGTGCTTGAACAAGCCATCTCATATTACAAGCAAATCTGCTGTGAGAAGACTGGTATTTTTTTTGTATTTTGGGTGGTTTTGTGTTTTGTTTTGTTTTATGAGGGATTTTTTGTTTGCTTATTGTTGCAGAGAGGTGCTGTGGTTGGGGAAGGGGGGGAAGACGTCCCCCTTCTATTTATCTCTTTCTTTAGTTACTAGTTTCCTGAAAGATCCCTTTGATGTACACGCTCATATTACTTAGGGTATTTTTTTGTTCATTACAAGTAAAAATAGAAGACCCAGAACACCTATAATGTGTTTTGGTCTATACTGAATCTAGGCTTTCAGGGCAGTTATTGCTTCTCATTTATTTCTTACAATGATACATATTTATTTAATGAAACTGTCTTAGCAATAATGGGGGTTCTGAGGAACAATTTTGTAGTTTAAAAGCTTTTTAAATTGGAAGTGAAATCAGAAGGGTTTGATTTTTTAATGACTTTTCCATGTAGAGTGGTTTGGCTTCAATGCCAATAAAATTTAGGGTTGAAGGAAATTTAGGGTATATTATAGCAATAGAAACAGCATGTGTTTCTTTGAGACCTCTATCTCACCTCTTCCCCACCCAAATAAACTCAGGCCAAATTCAAGTCATCAATTAAAACATGCCAAATCATTTCCCACTTGAAAGCTCAAGTTTGCAAACTGGCCTGTTTCTGAAACATTTGAAAAAAATACTTTGATAGTATAACTATGTAAATAAACCACAAAATCAAAAATCACAAAATGACAGAATGGTCAGGTTGGAAGGGACAACAGTGGGTAATCTGGTACAACCTCCCTGCTCAAGCAGTTTTGTCCCAGAGTAGTTTAAATAGGATTATGTCCAGATGGATCTTGAGAATCCACAACCTCTTTTTTTGCTGTATGTCTTTTAATGAAAAAGTTCTCATGCTTCCACATGGAATAGCACTTTGACAAGTGGTGAATAAGTGCAATTATAATAAAGCTACACTAAACAAAATTTTAGTTACAACCAGCAAATTCTTCTGGTGTTTCTTTGGCTGCTCTTTCTATAAAACCATGCTGAAAAAGCATTGGGATATGCATCTCTGTTCATCTCAAGGAACAACATTCTGCATCAGTCGTTTCATGATATTTTAAAGGGAAAAAAAGGGAACCAAAGCCCCATAACATCTCAGATCTAAGAAGCTTTGAGGGCTTAATCAATAATCTGGATAATTCATGACCACAAAATCATAGAATGGGTAAGGTTGGAAGGAGCCACAGTGGGCTATCTGGTCCCTGATCAAGCAGGGTCATCCTAGGGCACACAGCACAGGATTGTGTTCAGATGGTTCTGGAATATCTTCAGTGTGGGAGACTCCATAATTTGTCTGGGCAACCTGTTCTACTACTTGGTTACCCACACACTAAAAATGTTCTTCCTCATATTCAGGTGCAACTTCCTGGGCATCGGTTCCTGCCTCATTGCCTCTGATCCTACGCCTTGGCACCACTGAGCAGAGCCTGGCTCCATCCTCTTGACACCCTCCCTTCAGACACTGACAGACATTGATGAGGTCCCCTCTCAGTCATCTCTTCTCCAGCCAGAATAGGCCCAGCTCCCTCAGCCTGTCCTCACTAAGAGACATGCTCCAGTCCCTTAATCACCTTTGTCACTCACTGTGTGCTGCACTCACTCAAGGAGCTCCATGTCTCTCTTGGAGCCGACAACTGGACTCCCAGCACTCCCAGTGTGATCTCAACAGGACTGAGTGGAGGGGCAGGATCATCTCCCTTGATCTCCCAGCAATGCTTTTCCTAGTGTATGCCAGGATACCATTGGCCTTCCTGGCCACAAGGACACACTCCTGACTCATGAACCGTTTGTTGTCCACCAGGGCTCTTGGGCCTGCTCTGCAGAGTTTCTTTCCAGCATGTCAGTCTCCAGCCTGTACTGGTGCCTGGGGTTTTCTTTCCCAGGTGCAGGATCCTGCATTTGCCTTTGCTGAATTTCAGATGGTTCTTCTCTCTCCATCTCTCCAACCCATCCAGGTCCTTCTGATGGGCTCCACAGCTCTCTGGGCTATTGTCCACTGCTCCCAACTTTGTGTCAACAATGAAGCTCCTGAGGAGACATCTGCCCCTTCAGCCAAGTCACTGAAGTTAAAAAAATATTGGGCCCATTATTAAACTTTGGAGGACACAACTTGTGAAGGCCTCTAACTAGACCCTGTGCCACTGATTCCAACTCTCGGAGATCTGCTGTTCAGCCAGCTCTCAACTCACCTCACTGTTCACACAAGTCTGCAGTTCCTGAGTTTGTCTATGAGGAAAACAAGATGTGAGTCTTGCTGAAGTCCAGGTAGAAAACATCCACTGCTCTCCCCTCACCCAGCCAGGTAGTTGGTTCATCATAGAAGGCAATCAGTTTGAGCAAGCATGATTTACCTTTACTGAATCCTTGATGACTTCTCTTGATCAATTTCTTGTCAGCATGTGGATCGTGATGCCCTCAGAATCAGACATGCCATCAGCTTTCCAGGGACACAGATGAGGCTGACTGTCCTGCACTTTCCTGTGTCATCCTTCTCGCCCTTTTTGAAGACTTGGGTGACATTTGTTTTTACAGTTCTTTGACACCTCTTTTGACTGCCACAACCTTTCAAAGATGATGGTGAGAAGCCTTGCTTTGTTGTTCACCTGTTTGTTCATCACTAGTGTATGTAACCGCTCAGGGCCCATAGACTTGTGGATGTCAAATTTGACCAGGTGCTCTCTCACCCAAAGCTCTTTGACCAAAGGAAGGTGTTCCTTCTGAGATTCCTTTGCCCTGCTCTCCTAGATCAGAGATCCCTGAGGGCTGGTCTTGTTAGTGAAACCCAGTGCAAAGATGTTCAGTAACTGCCTTCTTTGTGTCCTGCTGCCAGGGCCCCCTCCTTTTAGTAACAGGCCCACACTATCCTTAGTTTTCCTTTTGTTATTGTTATGTTTGAACAAACCCTTCATTTTGTCCCTGTCATACTTTGCCAGATCTAATTCCTGATGGGTTTTAGCTTTTTTCCTTCTCTGATTTTTACTTATTATTACAACCTCTCTATATTCTTTCCAAGTGGCCTAGCCCTGCTTCCATCTCCTGTGTATTTCCTGGCTATGCTTGAGTAATAGTAGGATTTCCTTATTCATCCATATAGGTCTCCTAACCTTTTTGCCTAAGTCTTGCTCATCAGGATGCATTGGTCTTGACCTTGGAGGATGTGATCCTCAAATATCAACTATCTCTCTTGGACCCCTCTTCCTTGCATGATCTGTTTCCATGAGATTTTCCCAAGAACTTCCAGAGGCTAAAGTTAGCTCTCCTCAGTCAAGCTGCAGGGTGACTACAATGTCCTAGCCATCTCAACAGTTTCTTTATAAAGAAACTCATTCCCTTACACTTATCATTCATCCACCCTGGAAACAACTTTTGTAACTAAGGTAGTTACAAATCTTATACAAGCAAAGTAGTTACATATATAGTTACATATATATTATACAAGCAAATAGTTACAAGGAAATGCGTTTTATAGAAAAAGCAAAAGTAACTTTGGACATGTCATACTTTTAAACTCTCTGTAAAGGGAGAGTTAAGGTAGATTTCAGCCACCTCTCTTTTATATCAGTTTCCAATCTGAGTGGGGGATGGTGTGTGAAATTGAGCCATTCTGTAATTTTAGCAATTTCCGTCACCACAACAAATGGCATGAGTTTAGGTTTGGAGTTTGGGGGGAGGGGTGTGGTTTTAATTGGGTTTTGAAGGTTTTGAGGGAGTTTTTTTGGTTGTCGTTGTTGGGGCTTTTTTGTGAATGATAGTTTGCTACTTCAGAAGAATGGCTTACCCGAGATTTCTTCAGGACGATGTCAAGACTTTGGGAAATGTTTGTTCCTTCAGGACGATAGGAGATCCTTTGCAAAAAACCTGTGACAGGAAAAATTCTCCAGTACCAGGTCCCAAGCTCTGGTTGTGATTTTATGCTACCACAGTAGTTTAAAACTATTGTAGTCCATGTGAGAACCTTAGTCGTATTCGTTAATTGTCAAAATACCCCAGGGGCATAAAAGTAGAGATTGACAGTATTCAAAATTCACTGATATAGAATGTCAGCTTTATAAACTTGTTACTTAATGTACTCTCCAAATTGTCAACTAGCAGAGTTCATGCTTCTTTGCCAAGGTATTTTAACTAAGCATTGAGAAAAAGTTTTAGTAAGAAACAGTGTCAGGTTTTTACCCTTTAAGAGAAATTGATTCTGCCTATGAAGTCATCTTGGGTAGAAATGAACTACATTCTTAAATGGACATAATACAGCAAGAAGCAATGGTGTTAAGCTAAAGCTCCCATGTTAACCTTATTAACGGGAGTTAAATACAGGATAATTTAGCAATGACTGCTACATATAAGAACAGATGGCTGGTTGATGACTTCCTTCTGTGTACTGAAAAATTCCAATTAAGCCAAAATTAAATGAATTAATAATATCATAAAACTGGTATTCCACATTTTACTATGGATTATGCCCTCCTTAGCAGGGAAAATTGCATTAATTGCTTCAAGAGAGGAACCATTCTGTGCCTGCAAAGGACTGGGTGGTGAGCTGTTCCACTTCGTGCCACTGCACAGTTATGCATAATGGGACCATATGGAATTCAAAAATCCTAAGTAGGAAGGATACTAAAAGATTTTTGCTCCAAACCCAAACTACTCTGTCATTTAATTGGAGAATCTCCAGGATCTGTATTATAGCATTAAAAGTTTTTATCCATGCTGGATACCCACTAGAAAGAGATATGCATAAGAATACCTGACATTATACTCATTGGAGGACATCATTATGCTTGGTATATTGCATAGCCTGCAAATATATTCTTATACAAAAATGTTTCCTAAGCAGCACTAAATATAATTGTCTCTCTCCACATATAATAGGTCATGATTTTGGGTGAACAAAGGGTTAAAAGTGAGGGAGGATCCACCTTCTATTATTTTCAAATCCCTAATCTCAATTGATTTAGCTGTATCTTTGAATGGGATATTTTAATTTTTTTTTCCTCTGGTGATTCATGTGCAAACCCATCTCACATCTGGTCTTTTCTGATGTGAGTCCCCCACCAGGGGGTTGAGGAAAATTCTGACCCAAAATTCAGAGGGTTTTTTTAAACTATTTTATTATTTTTGTTGGATCTGATATGTGCAGGTTGGGTGCCTGGCACTCAGCCTAAACGATGCACACTGTCCTCCTGCCCAGCAGTAGTGAATTGGGCTTGCACTCATTGGCTGTAGTTAGTTACAAGAAGCCTTGAGGCTCCTTTCCTCAGCCCTGATGTCTCAAGTAGTGAGGGCTGATGCAGTATGGGGGAGCCCAGTCTCAGATTCTTTGCCTTGTAATAGTGTGGTTATATCTCATGTGGGTTGGAGTCATCCCTGTGGCTGCTGGAACACCTTGAGTGTAGATAGCCAGGGCTTCAGCATCTACATCTGAGCTAATCTCCCCAGCCTCCCTGCGTCACCAATGGAGGAGAAAATGGACTTTTAGGGAATGATTTGGTGAATCACACTGCAGAAGTGTATGTCCTCTCTAGAAATGACATAAGCAAACCAGCTAAATGAGCTGTGCACATCTATAGGTTAGCTCTAGGTGGTCTAGTGAATCTCACTCAGGCACGCTAAAGATTGAATATATAAATGCTCCAAGGAATACTGTTCTCTTTTAGTGTTTCCCAGCAGCATGAATTCTCTGGGAGCATATATCAACCATGAAGAAAGCATAGAAGAAAGCACATGAGCCTGTAAGTGGACCCTGAATTTTGCTAGTTATGATATATCTAAGAAGTAAGTTTGGAACAATGGCAGTAGCATCCCTACAGATATGTGAAAATAACATCAGAGAAATCAAGATGGATCAAAGCAAATATCTTAAACTAAACTTTATGAGAAAACATGTTACCAGTTAGAGAAGAAGAAAAATAGTTATATGGCACCTGACATTTTGTATTGAGAGTTTTTCCATTAAGCCACACAGGTAACACAGAACCCTTAAAACCCTAGATGTCTGACTGCAATACATTCTGGACTGCACAGCTAATTAAATGGCGGCATTTGTCCATACTGGGTATTATGACAGCATTAAGTCTCTGTACTCATCACCATAGCAGGAGTTCTGGAGACCCCGAAGGAGATGAGCAATGTGCCTCCTTAGTATTGAAATGTACTGCTAAGTTGTTGCAGCAGCAGGAGATTGTAAGATCAAGAGGCTTAATAGCTTTGGTACAAGAGCAGTGCTACATTAAATGCAGTAAAATACAAGAACTTACTGTATGTTCATAGCACTGAAAGCCCCCTAGCTATACATAAAGCAGCTGACAAACCACACATATGTAGAGTTCATAAGTTAAGCAAGTTTAAGGAGAATTTTACTGTATGTCACTTCAGACAGTGGTTTTATTTGAAAATCATTATTTGCATGCTAAAATATCACCTCACAAAAATGCAAGCTAATTACAGATGGGTCTATCTTACAGCATGAGACGTAAAGCAAAAACTACAAACATATTTTTGAAGCATATTTTTCAACATAAGTGTTAAGTTACTTATTTCTTGTTTCAAAAAAGTTGTATTGTGTATTACCTTACTGTTTGCAACACATCTGCATATTTTTACTTTGTTCCCCTCATCCCTATTTGTGTGGTAAATGTAAGGATTAAATCAAAGAATTAAAGATTTTTGTTTTCACAAATAAAATTACTAAAATATTTTGCTCTTTTTTATTTTTTTTTCTGTTATTCTATCAGGACCTCCATTTTAATTTTTTTTTTCCCTAAAGATGTACTGGTAGAGAAAATAATGCTCAGGTTTTCAAAATATATTTTGTAAACCTGAAACTTAAAGCTAAAGATAAGAAAAATTTCATCTTAGGCATTACGCAAAAGCTTAGTAACCTATACACCCCTTTAGTTACCCATGTACATGACCATATGCACCCTGTCACAATCTGGCATATTAACCCAAGTTCTTTGCTATAAGAGCCCCCTTCTTCACAGCACAGACCTGTCATACTGAGACAGGTCTCCATGGAGAGGGGACTGAGAAATAAAAGCCTTGAACTCTTGCCTTGTTTGTGCATAGTCTCAGACTTTTGTCTGCCTGTGGCTGCCCCACCTGTACAAACTGCCCCAAGATTTTGCTGCTGAGGCTTTATGAGCAGCATCAGCAGCTCTCCCTGCCACCCTGTCTGTGTCCTACCTCCTCTTTGCTGTTTCTAGCTTGTGTTTTTCCATCTCGGAATACATCTGTTTCTGCTGCAGAATGAGCTCAGTTAACAGCACTTGGGCAACTAATTTGCCTGTGTCTATGTCAGGTTGGGGCTGGTTGCCTGAGGGTAACTTTGCCTCAACAGCTTCTTTCAGGCCTCATTCTATGAGCAGCATTTTGAGCTCTTTTAAAGTCTTTCCTGCTTACTTCAATTTTCTTTCTGAGAGCAATTGTTCACATTCCAGTTTACAAAGTTCGGAATATGTTTTTGACTGGCTCATTTTACTTTGCATAAGGTGTTTTTTCAAATTAAATTCCTTTATACAAGTTTTCGGGGAAATTCTGCCTTTTCTCCAGTGAACAGTTTCTCACATATTGTTGTGTTTTAGAGTCTTTTCCCTTGCAGACTGACATCCTGGGGTTGGCAGAAAAGCTATGGGCTCTCCTGCTTTATGTGGTTTTCCCAAAGTGAAAAATTCAAATAAACAAAACAATCCAAACCAAACAAACAAGCAAACAAAGCAAAACAAAAAAAAAAAGCAAAACAAAGGTTCTGTGCATCATGTAGAGTGGCTGGGCTTACAAGTAGACCTACATCTCTGTTGTTATCAATCATTTGAATGAGAGGAAATAAATGCTCATTGGCTTTCCTGATCAAAAAAAAAAATTGCAAGTATTTACTCATGTGAGCAACTTATATGAAATTTCAAGGTTTACTTGTGGTGTTATACAGTACTAAAAGCAAACTTCCATACCTTTTTCACTCCTTTTATTCCAACACTTCTTAGTCTCTCACAGCAAATGGAGAGGCATAGCAGAGGGCTTGCTTCCAGCTTTTACCCTGGAAAATCTGTTCATCCCCACCGTAGGAAGAAGCAAGTTCCCTGAAAAGTGCTAATTATTTTCACACCATGGTATTCCTGGAAATTCCCTGAAAATAACCACTTTGAATCTTTGGAAGCTGCAGCCAAGATAACAGATTTTGGCATTAGGCTGTTCAAGTCTTATTCATAGAATAGGCTGACTAGAGCATGTGTGTTCAGGATTCTCTTCCTGCCCTACTAGCTTTTGAGTTCTTGTCATCCTTTTCTTATAGTCATTAACTTAAGAAGACCTTGACAGCCATGTTTTATTCCCAAGTTCTCTTCGTCTGGATCATCATTCAGTCACCTTTGAAGGAAATTCTAGGTCATGAAAGAAATACTAATTTATATCTGGATACTCAGATCCGTCATAACTCGTGACAGCTCTAGCTATGGAAACGGATAGCAAGGAATACACAAAAAGTCCTCTGCTAGTCCTTAGAAACTACAGGCACAATAGCTCTTTCAGAAAGTAATTATATCCCAATTTCACATATCTTGTTCATTTGTCAAGATATACTTGACCAATTCGTCTCATCTTCTAATTTATCTTGAGAGTTTTGCAAATATTTTGAGGTATTAATAGCTGAAAAATTGTTTCAGAACACAAGAATTGTGTTCGAACCCCATTTGATACTGTAGAATGGATGCCAGTATTTTATTCACTGTTGTTTTGTTACAGAGGTAATCATGGTTTCAATGCTTTAGTTTCCCACAGGAGGTCCAATCCACAACTGAAAATGTTCTGTCTTAGGGTAAAAAAATCTATTCAGTGATGAAGTGCTGCAGTCATTAAACTGCAACATTGCAATCAATGTAAATCTTTCACTGGATGAACAAAAGAAGGCAAAAGTATGATCAGTGCTCTGTGTGGACTAATTTCCTTCAGATTTCTTACCTTTTCATACTAATTAAAGGAAAAATATTGTGGACCAAAAAAATCTTTCTGGTTCATGGTCATTGTCACCCTTTTCGTCAGCACTGAAAAAGATCTGCATGAAAGGTCCATTGAAAAGGCAATAAGAGGTATTGCCTTTCATTCCTTACCAGCATCTTTTCCTGCTCTGTGTCTTTTAATGAACAAATAGTCAAGCTTCTACATTGAATAGCACTTTGACAAGTGGTGAATAAATGCAATTATAATAAAGCTACCTAAACAAAATTTTATTTACAACCTCCAAATACTTCTGGTGTCTCTTTGGCTGTTCTTTCTATAAAACCATGCTGAAAAAGCATTGGGATATGCATCTCTGTTCATCTCAAGGAACAACATTCTGTATCAGTTATTACACGATATTTTAAAGGAAAAAAAAAGGGAACAAAAACCCCACAACATCTCAGATCTAAGAAGCTTTGAGGGCTTAATCAATAATCTGGATAATTCATGACCACAAAATCATAGAATGGGTAAGGTTGGAAGGAGCCACAGTGGGCTATCTGGTCCCTGATCAAGCAGGGTCATCCTAGGGCACACAGCACAGGACTGTCTCCAGATGGTTCTGGAATATCTTCAGTGTGGGAGACTCCATAATTTGTCTGGGCAACCTGTTCTACTACTTGGTTACCCACACACTAAAAATGTTCTTCCTCATATTCAGGTGCGACTTCCTGGGCATCGGTTCCTGCCCCATTGCCTCTGATCCTACGCCTTGGCACCACTGAGCAGAGCCTGGCTCCATCCTCTTGATACCCTCCCTTCAGACACTGACAGACATTGATGAGGTCCCCTCTCAGTCATCTCTTCCAGAATAGGCCCAGTTCCCTCAGCCTGTCCTCGCTAAGAGACATGCTCCAGTCCCTTAATCACCTTTGTCACTCACTGTGTGCTGCACTCACACAGGGAGCTCCATGTCTCTCTTGGAGCCCACAACTGGACTCCCAGCACTCCCAGTGTGATCTCATCAGGACTGAGTAGAGGGGCAGGATCATCTCCCTTGATCTCCCGGCAATGCTTTTCCTAGTGTACGCCAGGATACCATTGGCCTTCCTGGCCACAAGGACACACTCCTGGCTCATGAACAGTTTGTTGTCCACCAGGACTCTTGGGCCTGCTCTGCAGAGTTTCTTTCCAGCATGTCAGTCTCCAGCCTGTACTGGTGCCTGGGGTTTTCTTTCCCAGGTGCAGGATCCTGCATTTGCCTTTGCTGAATTTCAGATGGTTCTTCTCTCTCCATCTCTCCAACCCATCCAGGTCCTTCTGATGGGCTCCACAGCTCTCTGGGCTATTGTCCACTGCTCCCAACTTTGTGTCAACAATGAAGCTCTTGAGGAGACATCTGCCCCTTCAGCCAAGTCACTGAAGTTAAAAAAATATTGGGCCCATTATTAAACTTTGGAGGACACAACTTGCGAAGGCCTCTAACTAGACCCTGTGCCACTGATTCCAGCTCTTGGAGATCTGCTGTTCAGCCAGCTCTCAACTCACCTCACTGTTCACACAAGTCTGCAGTTCCTGAGTTTTGCCTGTGAGGATGTTGTGAGAGACAGTGTAAAGCGTCTTGCTGAAGTCCAGGTAGAAAACATCCACTGCTCTCCCCTCACCCAGCCAGGTAGTTGGTTCATCATAGAAGGCAATCAGTTTGAGCAAGCATGATTTACTTTTACTGAATCCCACTAGTTTAATATCCAATCGAGAGTATATCATCCTTTTAAAACACACATGCAATAATATTTTGAGACATGATGTTGAATCTTGTTGAATGGACAACCATTTCCCTCTCTCAGCCAGAGATTCATCAGTCCACACTTTATTTTTTCATTGGCATCATCATACGCATTCAAAAGCAGATGATAACATGAACATATTCTATACAGAAACAAAAGTTGGAATGGAAACTCATCCACATTGGAAGGACACGGTCACTCTATTGGTAGACTTCATTGAAACAACTCCTCACATTTTGTCTGCCCATACACCAAATATATTAAGTTCTGTCTTTAAGAAAATAAAACATGAGATAATGTCTTAAAAGATACATTCAAAGAATGTATGCCATGAGTGATAATTTTTTTCCCACAGAATTCAAAAAGAAATGTGTACTCTTGATTTTTTTTTTTTTTGTCAGAGTAATTGATAAATTCCAGTTTCAAGTTTCTTCTGTGTCTGAAGTCATCGAGGTAATGGAAAGGCTGGCATGTGGCAACTCTAGGTCCTGTCTCCAAAATGAATGAGAGAGTTATGTTTAAAATCTTGAGAGTCTTGCAGTATAAGACATGGTAACTGCATCACTATTTCTAGACTTTTTTGGGTCAGATACATCACATGTCAATTTTTTCCACTTCCTCCTGTGTATGGTGGAGGGATCCTAAGTTGAGTTATATAATTTCTGACAGTCTAACATCACAAAAGATTCAGTCAAATGGATAATATTTTCCAGCAAGTGAGAAAATCAATTGTTTTGTCTATTTATGTTTCTACACTTCCTACAGCCATAGTTTTCCTGTGACAAAGAGTTAAGAGAATTGGGATTATTCAGTCTGGAGAAGAAAAGGCTTCAGGATGACCCTTCCAGTACCTGAAGAGCATCTACAAGAAAGATGGAGAGAGACTATTTACAAAAGCAGGTAGTGACAGGACAATGGCTTTAGTGGCTTTAAACTGAAAGAGCAGGTTTACATTAAGTATCAGGAAGAATTTTCTGACCGTGAGGTAGTGAGGCTCTGGAACAGGTTGCCCAAAGAAGCTGTGGGTGCACCATACCTGGAGGCATTCAAGACCAGGCTGCATGAAGAACTGAGAAACCTGGTCTAGTGGAAGGTGTCCCTGCCCATGGCAGGAGGGCTGGAATGAGGTGATTTTTAAGTCCCCTTCCAACCTAGGCCATTTGATGAGTCTATGACTCTATGATTCTATGGGTTCTGTTTAAATTTACCTGGTGTTTTTCCTCAGAGTAAGCATTGCTGATTTTCTTTCATGCAGTTGATGAAATATTTTGGTCATTAACTACATCAGAAATTTTAATCATAAATGGACTAAACAGCGGGTGAGCAGGCCTTTTGAAAAAAAATGTGCATTGATTTCTTTGTCATTCAGATTCATTAAAATGGTGATATTGACAGCTAGAAGAATATAAGGGAGAATTTGGTTTATATAGTTGATTCTGTTTGCAGTCCAACTTTGGGGAGCATGTAATTCACCTAAAGCAGTATCAGAATTTATCTTGAATCCAGACCAATGTGCCCTGAAATAGCTCAGTCTCATGTCCTCAAATTTGAAACCATTTTCTCCACCTTTAATTTTCAGCATGCATCATTTTTGTGTATGGATTAAAAGAGGCCATTGGCTTTTCATCATCCTGCATCTGCAGTTAGGTTGTATGCCTAGTGATCTAAACTTAGAGCACTTCTCATCGAGTAGCCAGCTCTATAAGGTTATCTTAGAAAAATTACTCCTTTGATTTCAGGCCACTTTACCTAAGAAACCAGGGATCTGACCAACAAACATCTTCATGCTTGAGCCTTTCAAGCTTTTATGTAGAAAATGTTTATGTTCATACTTGCTGTTGCTACAGTGTTATGGTTTAAAATGCCAGGGATATCGAGCTAACAAAGGGGATGCTTATTCAAATGGGGAAAGGAGAATTGTCCCTCAGGTTTGAGTCATCAGTCAGTGACTCTAACTGGATGGTGTTCTGTAAGGAGCATTGCTTGGGTCATGTAGAGTTAAAAGGAGTAAACAGGCAACAGCTTTAGGGGTCAAAAAGGTTTACTTCTAACTTGTTTGCCTAAAACTCCACTCACAAGCCATTATTCCTGCCTTCTAATTTCTGACTGTTTCTAGCAGCTGACAAGAAAAAAGGATTTGCACTGTAAGACTCTGTTCAAAAGACAATTGGCTGATGCTCTGGTTAGAACTATGAACAGGTGAGTATAACTAACAGAAATTGCATGAAGGGCAATCAAAGTGCTCTCATATATAAATTCACACTACTTTAATAAAGAAGCTGTGCAGCTGGAGGTACATGGAGGTCCTTCTAACAGGCCTCATCAGACCAGCTACCTGCCCTCAAAGTATCTCCTCTACACATACAATGTGAATATAGATGTTGAAAATACATTTTAAAGACAAATTATAGCTATATAACTCTTGTTTTCCTGCTGAGACACATCCTTCAATTAAGTATTTTTGTTAGATTAAAAAGGTTGTATTGACAAACTACTTCCTTGCTATTATCTTTGTTTATACACCTTTTGCATACTCTTAATGCAGAAATCAAGTAAAGCCTTTATTTTCATTAGTATTATTTCTCAATCTTTAATCATCCAAATACCTCACAAACTAATGACCTAAATATGGTTATAAAATTCTTGGGATAAAAGCTTTTTCCTGTTCTGATGACTCCTTTTAATTACCTGCCAATAAACACATACTTATCAAGAATATATAGTTCTTCATCAGTCATCCTTTTTTATATAATGTTTATAGTCCACCTTTTATTTCAAAGGATTTTACAAGCTACAAAGCATGAACAATAGTCATATTCTTTATATGGTGCTCGGGGGCACTACACAACAAAGTACAAACAGCTTATCCTTCACCCCCACTGAAATGCAGTCACCTCTGAAGTAAAAGGTAGCAGCTTTTTAATAGTAAAAGAAAAACACTATTATCTAATTAAAGCTACAAGCTACACGTAGTTTGAAAGAATGCAGTTGTTCAAACTCGAGTCTTACTTATGACTTATTATTAATTTTTCTGCTCTCCCTCCCCCCTTCACTTTACATGCCAGGAGAGGAAAATGCCTTAATGTACGATCTGCTCTTTACTTAGACCTTTTAGTTATCCTCTGCTGTTTTGTAGGACTTACAGAACTGTTTGAGCTTGATCCCTCTATGTTAGCCGTGAAAGAATCCAACAGTTGCCGCTTCATCTGAAGGATTTCTGTGGGGAAAAGGGGTTCTTTTAAACTAATTCCTCAGGCTGCTCACAGCCTGGACTTTCCCCTTTAGATGTTCTCCGTGGCTCCCTAACACTTTTGGGACTCTTTGAGCTGCCTGAGCTGTCTTCCTTTCCTGATGGTGGCATTTTCTCTTCAAAGAACAGTTTTTGCTGCCCCTCTATTCTGTGCAGGGAGAAAATGCCTTTGAAATCAACATGGTTCTGCAGCCAAGTAGTAAGCATTTAGAAACATCTATCTACTTCTCATTTGTTTAAAATTTGTTAAATCCTATAGCAGTTAAACAGGTATGAAGTGATTTTCTTTTAATGTTACTTCCTTCTGATAGTCTCTGCAATGAACCTGCATCAGTTTCAAAGGTTTCATACTCCCTGCGTAGAATAGAGCTGTAGTAGCAATAGCCCTTTGAAAAGGAAATGGCAAATGGCACCAGCAGGACAGGCAAACAGCTTAAGTCAAGCTCATGCAGCCCCAGAAGTGCTGGGAAGCAGAAGATGACGTAAAAGAGGGCGGAGGAAAGAGCGTCCAAGCTTAGAAAATATCTGTTGAAAGAATTAATTGAACAAGCCACCTCACCCTAAAAAAAGCATAGCAGTTGAAAGCAGATAGGATAGCAGCTGCAAAGAAAGTAGCTGTAGAAGGTTCTTACACTTGTGCAAATACTGTGAGACCTATTATTTCAAACAAAATTACAAGAAAAACCCATGTTCAAACAGGAATTCTTCCCTTTCAAAAAAAATATTAGGTAGACATTCCCTTTGGCTTTTATAAGCATTTATTATGTTTAATATGACTATGCTCTGGTATTAGTTCTCAGATAATCATGTTTATTAGCATGACTCTCTCTAAGCAGGGAGCTTTCATGATTTTTAAGGTCTTACTGCTGTACTATTTTCTGCTGCACGCTTGTTCTGAAAATGCTCCTTATACTTGTCAATAAAATAGAAAAAGACATAGTTTCTACACAAATGTTTGAATTCTCTTCCCTTCCATAAGCCTATGGGATTTATCAGTACTGCCTGTTGGGAACATCCAAACTAGACAAACTGTGGCTGGGCAATGCCTGTGAGAGAGCTACTTGTAGCAGAATAGAATCATTCCAAGGAGCATCCCAGTGTTAAAAAATAAGGATACTCATTTACTGCTGCTTGGATCCACAGCCTAACCCTGTTCAGTTCACCAGCATAGGCATGTTCTGATGTCCTCCAAACAATGCTCATCTGCCTACCAACCTCCACTAAGTAGCAAGGAGAGTGGTCAGTAACCTGTGCAGACAGGAAGTCCTGAGTCTCTGAGCATACAGGAATGCCCAAGCACTGGAGAAAAACAAGGAAGACACAAGTAGAAGGAAATGTTTCTGTGCTTTTGACAGTATTCGATTGTCTGAAGATCATCCTTCCAGATAAGATAGATATAGCCATTGATTTAAAATTAGACCAGTGTGTAAGTGGCTTGTTAAATGGACATGAGCATTTTGTGTAAATTTTGTGTAGGTTGGTTGTTGAACTAATGGAAAGTTTGTTAGATCAGGATATTTGATTATTTCATTTTATACTTTTCTAAACTACCATGGGAGGATTCATATCCATCTAGAATATTTCTCAAGAGATAAGCATTGAGAGTGGTGACTTCTGCAGTTAATTTAAAAATTGTAGTAAGTAGTTCAGTAATCAAAAATGATTCTATAACTTCAATACTGCTCAGAAAATTGTGAAAAAAAAGTTGCACAATTGACAAATAATTTTATCTTCAATAGAATCCTTATTTTTGCATTTTTTAAAACACGAAATGGGAGAAAACACAGTTCTTATTCCCAGAACCAATGTCAGTTTGTATAAAGTCTAGGTAATGTTGATTGATATAATTTTTATTCTTAGTGATAGGAAAAAAATAACGTTTAGGAGGGGGGTTTTGTGTTTGGTTTATTTCCTCGTTTGTGTACCTATCTCAAGAAATAGCTGAGTTTAAAAACCACAGCAAACAGGCAAGCACTTAAGGATGCATGTGGGAATTAGGCACAGATTTCTCTCTGTTGTTAATAGAAACTGTGCATCTAACACTTGTTCACTGTAGTGGAAATAGACTTGAGCCTTAATCTAAAGTGCATTGTGAGAAACTACTTTATTTTTTTCATTGGAGACTATTGTGAATGATGTAGCTGTAGTGCACAAAGCAGGTCTAAGGCAAGCGAAGTAAACTGGAAGATCACCATTGAATCAGGGTCTATTGGACCATGGACCAAAGGCAGAAACAGACGTACCTTAACCTTTCATCATATTAATAATTTAACACCACTGATCTCTCATAAAGGATTGAAATGTATTAGTTTCTCCTTTGAGACTACGTTTATCTTTTTCTTTTCTTCCCCTACCTTAAATTCTGTTTTATGTAGCCTTTCACTAAAGAACTTATAGAGAATCAGCAGAACTACTGTGTATAAAGGGATGTGACTTTTTACTTAAGTTTTTGTAAACTTCTGTACTGATTGTGCAGGACACCAGTCTCTGTAGTACCTTGAACTGTTCCTGTGTTCTTCTGGTCACCAAAAAAGCAAGCAGTGATTCCTAATTTCAAGTTCCTACGGGTTCTCAGCTTCTTTCTTAAGCATTCATTTTGCCTATATCTTAAAATAAATTTTAAAATAATTCACCAATCTCTTGTCTTAAATACACTTGTGCTCTCCAATTCACATAGAAAATCCATATTTGTGATAAAAATTATTTTATGAGCATATTAATCAAGGAGGTGGACTGCCTCCCTGTTGTGACCAACCCCAGCTCTCCTGACAGTCACTCTCCCTCAGTGGGATGAGGGAGACAATTGGAAGTCCACAAGCAGAAAAGTTGTGGATTGAGATAAAGGCAGTTTAATGGATGAAGCAAATCTGCACACTCAACCAAAGCAAAATCAGGAATTCATTCGCTACTTCCCATTGGTGGGAAAATGTTTAGCCATTTTTGGAAAACAGAGATCATCATATGCAATGGTTACTTAGGAAGACAGAGGTCATAGCTCACAACATCCCCCTTCCTTCTTTTTCCTTCAATTATTATTGTTACATAGGCTGGTGTAGGGAGGAAAGCCTTAGAACCAGAAGATTTGGCAAGGAGGAGGGAATAGTTTGGTTCAAAGTGATCTTGCAGCTGGGAATGCTAACAAGGTTGTTGTAGGAAAATTCCATTTATTATGTGTAGTGTTGGTCATCCTCTGCCTGTTTTGAGAAGTAGCATACTCTCAGAGACATGACCAAAGCCTTTTGTTATAGTGAGGCAAGCGAGGAGCCCCCATCCTGCTGCTGGCCAGGATGAGCTGAACCAGACGGAGCCTGTGCCCCCATGTGCCTGTGCTGCCCAGTGTTGTAAGTGAGGGAATGAAATAAATCTACTCTTTGCATTTCTGCTGTGGTTTCATGGTTTTCTTGGTTACCTGTATGGGTAGGTTCATGCAGATGGGATCCCATATGGTGTGAGACATTCTTTTGGTCAGTTGGGCTCGGCTGTCACAGCTGTGCACCCCAAATCCTTGGGTGCCCTCAGTCTACTTGCTGTCAGGGCACCATGAAAAGCAGAGGGGTACTGCTCCAGATTAGCTAAAACAGCCCTATGTTATCACAGAATCACAGAATCACTAGGCTGGAAGAACCTTCAAGATCATTGAGTCCAACACATGCCCCAACACCTCAACTAAACCATGGCACCCAGTGCCACATCCAATATTTTTTTAAACACATCCAGGGGTGGTGACTCCACCACCTCCCTGGGCAGTCAATTCCAGCACTTTATCACTCCATAAAAACTTGTTCCTAATATCCAACCTATCCATTATTTTTATCACTAAACTAAACTAAAACAGTGTCATGTTGTTTGCCACAAAGAAAACTAACTCCATCCCATTCAAAATCTCACCTTCCCATATTTATCAGGATTTAACATTATAAACTCATGGATTGCAAGGAGGAAAACCTTTTTTTAAAAATTTATTTATTATTGTTATTGTTAGAAGAAGAATTATCTCAGAGTAAATTTAAAAATCTTGCACAATGCTGAAGTTTCAGGTAATGCATTAGAGTTTCTACCAGGAATGCAAACATACAATGCAGGAAGTCATTAGAGTGTCATAAAGTAAATATAGTACATTATAAAGGAAAACCTGTGGGTCAAGGCAGGATGCTGGGAGGAGAGCAGACAACTGGGAATAAAATTAATCAGTAACGTACCAGTGAAGGATAAAAGTCAGGAAGGATAAAAGGAAAAGAAAAAAGAATATGTTAACCTAATGAAAAGTATGAAATTAGAACAAAAATGAAACTTAGGAGAAAAAAAAATGCCTTTCAGACCTCAAGGTTGAAGAAAATTGCTTGAGTAACATGAAAAAAAAATTGAGATTCAGAGTATGAAAGTTCATCCCTGGAAGTTTTGGTGATGTAGATCAGAAAGCAGGGCATTTTCCTGGAATTACCTGATGCATATTTTCTAAGAAGAAGTCTATTAAGGCAAAAATGAGAAGAATAAAGCTATCTAAATCCTTGCTGAGTTCCCATATAAAATATGGTTAATTATTCAGGCCAATATATCAAGTCATTCTGAACTTTTGTTGTCATGAACGGACTTAGGGATTTTTATGTGAATGGATAAGGCATTTTTTCTCTTTAGAATTTAAATTACAATGGTTTCTGAAAGCTAATGAAAGCAAATTACATTATTCTGGTGCATGAACACAATGATGATAGAAAATACTATTGCAAAAGAATGAACAAGCATCAAGGAAACAAAAAAAAGTTCCTTTTAGGCATGAAATTTGACATATTGATCAATTAGAAAACAAAATGAGGTTTAAAAGATCGTATTTTTCTCTCATGCTTGTTCAGTATTCCTTTGATGCAACTGGAATTTATTCCAGCATAATCTGTTGTCAGAGGAAACAAAGTCTAAAGAATGAACACTGTATTATCTTGTAACTTTGATTGCACTATCATGGAGAAAAATTTCATAAATGTGTTTTATTGGCTTTAAAGTTTATGAAGGCTGTGTTAACATATCGTTGGGAAAACAACAGAGGCCTTGCATGTCTATGCATTCTCTGATTATATAAACTGTGCAAAATCTGAAGTGATTAATACTTGTAAAATACAAATTAATTACAATGAACAAAATATATAGATCATAGCTCAGTTTTTATAGATCAAACTTCATGTGCTGTTCTCAACTATACTGGAAAAATGTTATGATTTTTTAATTAATTATTTTAATTGCATATAAAAGCTGATAAAATATTAATAAATGTAGTTCAACACACTGGAAGAGGCGCTACCTTTAGAGTCAGCTTGATGAGGACAGCGTGCTGTTCTTGGTTGCTATTTATTGGTGGGTAACTCATGTTTTGCAATTAACTGTTTGCAGTTCAGAGCTGCTCAGTACTAATACAGAATGACCAAATTTTTATTTATAATTACTCACCTCTTTTTTCTGAATCACACCATTCTATTCAACTCAACATTAAACCTGAGAGCTTTAAATTAATTAATTGGGGTATATGATACCTACTTACACATCAGTAGAGTTTTAAAATATTGGAAAATTACCAGCTAGCCACTTTGACTTGTCAGCAGCAGCTGAGTATCTACTTTGAAGAATCATGTACAAAATATAGACTAATGCCTGGAGGGAATAATGATTTCTTAAATTCAGAATGAACTATCCAACAGATAGCAGCCAATACAAAAGGCAAAATAACAAAACTGCTAGCAAATGAGGCAGCAGGTATCTGTAGTTCAATAACTGAACTAATGGAGGGTAATTTGGCACATCCTAAAGATCTACTCTGCTTACAGTTATAATATGTTAATTAATATGTTTAGAATATTTAGACCAAGTTTATAGTTTATTTGAACCATGCCTGTAAATAATTCCACTGAGTAGGTAGACTGGCATCAATCAAAACAGAAATAAGTTCCACATGAATGACACAAAAGGATGCAAGAAAGCCTTGTGATCCTTAAAATCTTTCTGCTGAGTAAAATATTTTTCTGTCCCTTTCAATTACTAGAATTAATTTGCTCTCTAACATTCTACATTCTAAAGTAGTTAAGATACTTTACATTTTGTGTCTTGCACATGCAGCTTTTGCATTACTTATTAAAGTGTCTTTATCTCAACCTGCAATATTTTTTCAGTTTTACTCTTCTGATTCTTTCCACTGGAGGGAGTGAGCAAGTGCTGGGTGGGGCTTAGGTGCCTGCTGGGGTTAAACAGTGGCAGTCCTATTTGGTGCCCCTTTTTGGTCTCCAAAGGGTTTGATATAATGACAGAGTCGATCCATAGTCTTAGTGTTTATTAAGGTTCATAATTGTAATATTGTGTTTATGGGGTTTTTGTGAGCAAATCAGGGAAGATTCGATGTAAAAATTGCACAGAGGGACCAAAAAGACAACTTTGGATTACTAAAGCTTTATTTACCTGTGGAAGTTCCATGCCCTATATTAAACATTTGCACTCTGCCATTTATGTGAAAGAATTCACCATGTATCTTTGTACATTTTTTTAACCATGAAATGAATTCTTCAAGTACTGCATTTTCTGGAAAACAGTCTGATTTTAGTTGTCTTTCCATTAAGACAAAATTTAGGCTCTCTAATATTCTGCGTGATTGACTCATGTACTGACTGCCATTTGCATATCATTATGGGATGCAATGTTGTAAATGTTGGAGTAAAATAAGTATATCCAAGCCTTGTATAGATATTCAGTCTTAAACTTTAGAGAAGAAAAGATGTGCACTAAAGTATGAACTAAATTGTTACTACCAGAGGCATGTTCAGTGTGCATTCATAACTTTGTGAATAAGTTGTCACACTTCTGTCCTGAGTACCAGCAGTGTAAATATTGTTACATTTACGCATGGAAACAATCTGTGAATGTTTGTGCCTTATGTACTTTGATCAAATTTTGTCAAGACAACAACAGAGGTGTTTTCTTTTCTGATTTACGAAAATGAGCACCATGAAGTTTAAATCCGTCGGCTTGTCCTGGTTTTGGTCAGGCAGGGAGTGAATTTTTTGCATTAGCTGTGAGGGGGTGGAGCCTGGAGCCATGTGGGCGTGTCTAGGTTATTGTAACATAGCACATTGCATCATTGTCAAGGGGTGGAAGGAAAGAAGGGATTCTCGGGTATGGGAAGGAGAGTGTGGCTTGCAGTTGAGGCAGCAGCGTGAACAGATGGTCTGGATGGTTCATTTCTCAGGGTTGCACCATATTGGTTGGTCAGGGTTGGTTGGTGAGCAATTTGCAGTTAAAACACCCTCTCTTTGGTACACTGTTGTTATTAATATTGTTGCTATTACTGTTCATTTGCTTATCTAATTGCAGTTTCTAGTTTTGTTTTTTTTTTAATCTCAGCCTGTAATCTCTGTCTTTTATCACTCTTACAGGAGGGGTGGGGAGAGGGGAGTGAGACTGCCATTCCTAAACCATGATACACTTCTTCATGTCTCTTCTAGGCTTGTGCTTCTCATTTTTTTCTACTGCTTTAACTTTGACATGAAACTATGCTATGGCCACATCTCCAGGATCTGAAAATCCTCCACAGTGCAGCTCTCTTTCTCTCCGCAGAGTTCTTCACTCTGTCTGGGCTGACACTCCCTACCCAATACCTATCCTGGCAAGGAGCCCTCCTTTGGTGAAGGCCCTTCACCATCTTTGTAGCCCTCCTTTGGATGCTTTCTAATAGCTTAGTATCTTTTTCATATTGCAGTGCCCAAAGCTGCCCCCAGCACTCGAGGTGAGGCTGCCCCAGTGCAGAGCAGAGCAGGACAATCCCCTCCCTTGCTCAGCTGGCCATGCTGTGCCTGATGCTCCACAGGAGAGGGTTGGCCCTCTTGGCTACAAGGGCTCTGCTGGCTCAGATTCACCTTGTTCAGCTCTGCTTTCCAGCATCTCACTCCCTAGTACGTCCAAGGCTGCCCCATCCCAGGTGCAGATTCTGGCACTTTCCCTTGTTGGAACTTCATAGGGTTGGTGATTTTACCTCTGAGGCCAGAACTCCCTCCACAGCTGCAAGCACCTGGAATAATCTTCAATATTTATGCCTCTCTCCACACTACATGTTTTAAGTGTCAGCTGAGAACATATCCTTTCTTCCTTACCTTTATTCCTCTTTGTCATTGGTATTTGTTTCTTACTCGACTCTGTACATTCAATTAAACCTATAAAATAGTTGTACAATTTCTTTAAATACTCTATACAAAACTGTTATATTTATGCATTGGTAATTTTGCAGCACACATTTTATAAGCCTGTTCCTTTACCATTCATGAGAATACCTACTGTTTATTTAATAACTACCATATTATATAATACATATGTTATCTATAAGCTACAGAAGTCTTAAAAGCCACACAACCACACACTAATTTAGCATATAAAACTTTAATTTTTTTTAGGAGTGATTTCACAGAACATGTGTAATAATGAAACCACATGCTTTTTCAATTTGCCAATTATTGTTGTTTATTTGTTGTTTTCAAACTTTGAAAGCTGTGTTTGATACTGAGAGAAAATGTAGGTTTTGGTGACAAGAGGAAACTGATGGATATTTTTTTGTGCCTTTCTGTTTTTCTCTTGTGGAAAGCTAGTAGGAAATACATCTAAGTAAACAATGTAGATGTCACTGTATGTAAAGTCAATTCTTTGCTTGGTATAGGGAATGACCAGTTTGGTTTTAGCACATGCAGATGTTTCTATCTGACCATCTGGCCTTTATTTGCTTATCCAAAATCCTATGCTCTCTCTTTTACACAAGTGGAGGAAAGGTGGTAAGGATGATTTTTGTTGTTGTTGATTGTGGTAGGAGATCATAATTGTGTTATTTCTTTGTAGCCATAAAGAGGAAGTGTGAAAATAAAATATTGCGATTAAAAAGGCAATATTTTAAGTGAGGTATGAGAAAATAATTTCTCCATTTAAAAAATAAGCATTTTTGAAAGTTATGATCTGAAATGACATGAACTTGTGTCCTCTCTATTCTGCATAAAACCTATCCCTGAAAACCTATGTGCATCTGACCCATCGGGAGACCATGGCAAGTCTTCAATTTTGAATAAGCCTTGTATCCATGATCTGCAAAGGAGTATATTTTATTCTTCATTGACCAATTTTCATAAACTCTATAAAATTTTAATTTTTTCAGTAACCGTAACTTTTGTTTTGAATAAGCTTGATAAATTTGAAATATTAGGGCCAAGGAAGAAAAATTCTGGTAAACACAAACCTGCTTGATTTGACTTAAAAACTCGAGGATATTTTCTTGTACTTAAATTTTGAGTGACTGTAAAACTATTAATAGCTGCAATTTGAGCTCAAGTTCTGTTAAAAAATAAATTTTCATATCAACAGGTCCTTACAGTTATTTTTGTGAAATGCAGAAGTATCAAGAATTTAACATATTTTCTCACTCTTTACACCACAGGCTTAGCAAATGACAAATTTTAATTGTGACCATGAGTAGGATTGAATACAGACTCAAGCCATCCAAAACCCATCCCAACCTTTTCAGACATTAATCACATATAAATCCATTGATAAATGGAGTTAATTTATGATAACCTAATTTTTATGTTTTGAGATTCCAATATTTCTGCCTCCCTTCTACAAGCTGAAATAAAATGAGCTTTGTGCTGGAGACATCTTCGTGGCAGCAAGTGTCAGGGGAGTAAAGCTATGGTTTTCTTGTAGCCCTGTGATTGAAATTAAGCCAAGTAGCTACTTTCACTGCAATTACAAATCTGTTCTCTTATGTTTCATAAGAAAGTTGACCTATTTTCCTCTTAATATGTGTGTTTTCAAAATTGTACTTGCCTTTTGTTCTCATGTGAATGTTAAAATTTTTACCTTTCTAGACATGAAGATCAGCAGCCTATCATACAAATTCTCCTAGCAAGAAAGCACTCGAAAGTCTTGTTTTCTGCATTTACAGCAGCACATAAAGGCTTCACTATTTCCATGAGTTGTAATGCACATTTTGTGCTTAATTTTCTTTAATTCACTGTGGGACACAAAATATTAACAGTGTCGGTTGGAAAACTCAGTCTGGAAGTAAGGTTGGTTGCTACAGTAAGAAAGCCAATTTGTGTTTTCCATTATATCATTGCAAATCAAGACTAACTATATTGACTTCAGTAGGGAAGGAGGTTGACAGACTTATTTCTTCTGCAAAATGATCCATACACCTCTAATGATACAACAGCACAGTTAATTGTTTGACTGAGAGGATGAAGGCTGAGAACAGCAATGGTTACTTTCAAGGTTAGAGTTACACATGAATTTTATTTACACTTCAAATGGGTGAATCTAAATTATTTAAATGGCTAAAAACACCTGGTCTGATTTCTTTTTTTTTTCCATGTCTTTTTTGTCTGTCTTAAACAGGATTTAACCAATGAGAAGTTGCTTTAGGATCTCTGTTTGGCACAAGCCACAAACTCTTTTTCCCATTTATATATTCTTGTCTGGACAGAAAGAGAATAATCTCTTAATTAAGCCAGACTTCTAATTATCTGTCATCATTTTTGTATTTAAGTGCATCATATGCATTAGGGAAGGCTTTTCTGAAGTGACGAAGAAGTATTGTAGAGATCAGAAGATTGAAAGACAAAGAAATTAAACTCAGAATTATCCTTTTCAAAGGTTCAACATCAAGCATCAGCTGTCTGATTCTTTCACAATATTTTGGCTTTTTGGCTAGCTCTCCATCTGCGCATTGAATTCTGATGAAATCAGGGGGTTCAGTACGTCCATGGAATGAAATACATATTCTTAAATTAAGTGCACAATGAAAAGACAATACATTATTACCTATAAAAACACTCATTTGAGTAACCTGCCAGCTGTCACCCAAAGAATTTTGGCACAGCAGGCTGTAGAGCTTGTTGCTTCACAGCAACCCAGTTCCTCAGGGCTATATTTACGCAAACTAGAGAGGAGGATAAATCCAGTAGTTTCATTACCCACATCTTATATTTCCAATCTTATATCCTCCAATTTCTGCAACATACTTAAAAAATATCTTGGACAAACACAGTTTCTGTATAAATTAAAATGTATTAATGTTACCTTTTAAATTAATCAGGCCACATTTCTATGAGAAAACTACTGCATGATTATAAAAACAAAGATAGTATCGCATTGTTGGCATGGGCAGCATTAATTGCATAATTTCCTAACATACTGATTGGGCAGCATTAATTACATAATTTCCTAACATACTGAGTCACATAACCTGTATCAATATCTATACATACATATCTTACAGTTTATTGTGAACTTGTGACTCAGTCATTCACCAGACCTTCACATTTGAATTAGAAGACTAAAAGTACTACCTGCTCTGCCTCAGAAAAGGAGGCGACATCTTGGGTTTTTTGTCAGTGTTTTGCTAACATTTGTTGACATTTTTTTTCACATCTTAGTTTCTTATCTGATGTGATTTTCATCCTTACTTGTTCTTAATACCTTAGCTCTAGTTGTTGTAAGGTAATTCTCCTTCAATAAGCCATGACTACGTCAAACTATTTTTGCTTTCTTTTCACACAGGTATTATCAGCATTGACACTTAAGATGGTAAAACTGCTACTATAAAAACAATGTAAGAGTACTGGACTTACCAATGGCAATGCACTTTCAGTAAAGGATTTTTAAAAGTTATTTCCCTTCTTTTTCACAAGCATGTGAGATCCCAGTCCAGAAGTACCTCTTTAGCAAGACACAAGCTACTTGTACCTCCCAGAGAGGGACACAGCATTCTGTGCCCCCACACAACAGAAGTTTTGTAAGTGGTGTCTGAGACAAAACACAGTAAAGTCAATGAAAAGTTTCAGACTGACTTCAGATATCTTCTGACCAAGCCTTCACAAGACATGCTTTTATATAGCCATTTTTTCTTCTTAAATCTACTTATTCCCTGATCACCTTTATGGTGATGTACCATTAGTTTTGACCGGGTGTTTACTGGCCCTCACTTGCCAGTAGTGACCAAGCACAGAACTAAATCAATCTTTGTCAGGTCTGTAATTGAGCACTTCCCTAATTTATGAGACAGCTTTTCCATTAACAACAAAATCCTGAGAATTAAATAAAAACAGACCTTCACAAGTGCTGCTGCATTGGTGAATAAAATAAAAACATTGATAAATGTACACCCCTTTTCCCAGGCTGACTTTGAAAAATTCTGTGTCACAGACCTTGGTCATATTCTGACAACAATTAGGAACACTAAAATAAATAGTTGGCAATTCATTTTTATGACAGGCTATGCAAAGCTGGACTTTTTTCCCAAATAATGCAGCAGTCTGTGACTATGAATTATGTTATTACAGTGTGTCTGCTAGTTTGTATGTGTCTGTACTGTTATGCCCCCTTCACAGCATGACTTTTTGTTTCAAATCTCATTCAGCTGAGACTTGATGAAATCTTACACAGACGGATGAAAATATATCCCTAAGTTTTGCTGGAGTAGTTTCCATTGTTGAACTAAATCGCTTACTCAAAACTCAGTCTGAACATTTTTCCTTCAGTCTTTCTAATGAAGCTTTGAGTGTCTCATCAATTAAGACACTTAAACTAGACCAGATAAATCACTAAAAAATGCAAGAGCCATGACAAGGGAATGGATTGATAACCTAATAGGTATTTTCTATGTCCAAGGGCTGCACCCTTAAAACTTACATGTTAATAGCTCATTGGTGACAATTGTACTGTTTTCAGCAAAATTTATATTGCATGATTTTGTAAGTTAAAAAATAATAATTAGTTGTTTCCTTGAATTTTTTACAGTTCTTGTCTTCCACTTCCTGAATGTGTTTGGAAAAGTTATCTCATTATGGAACCTGTTGACACAACATTTTCAACATCTCTTTGAAGAGAAAATTATGTTTTTTTCAAGGTGCTTACTTTAAAGAAATAAAAATCTGACTATTTGAGATTTATTATGCTTGATAACTCTGCATACTTTCGAATTTTTTTAAGTGTGCATATAGACACACATATACTGTACCACATATGGTAAAATATAAACTTCTGTGGACTATGTAAAGGTTTTGGATAAATCAGCATTAATGCTAACACAGATTGAGTGTAGTTTTTT
>NC_044572.1:121238499-121338499 GCF_901933205.1 Camarhynchus parvulus
AATACAGTCAGGCAGAAGCCAGTGGATAATGCTCAGTAATGGGTTAATCAATACTTATTATGGTTTTATTGGTTCACTAAAGAGAGAACAGAACCTAGTGAGCACAGAGTCAAAAAATCACTGCATCTGATCTAGATAACATCTTCTCTCCCTTAGGGATTTCCCTATTCAAGAATCCAATTTACCATGCCTGATTGACAAGGATTGGATCCTAGGGAATCACATAACTCTTTTTAGGACCCAATAAAATCCTAATGGATTTGTCTGACCGGTCAGGAGATTCAAGTTTTACTAAACTGAGGGGCTTTGTTGCAATTAGCCTGTATTCTACTTGCAGTTGAAAAGCTATTAGGAGTCATTGCTTTCTAAAATGCTGGAGTCATGCTGGGTTGTGAATGCCAGATAGAGTTACCTTTCTTTGTAAAAGGAGACTGTTACAATGGATCACAAAATTCAGAAAGCTTAATGTTAAATCACATTAAATTGGTGACCCAAATGATGAAAAATAGTATCTTTCAAGCTGAGGTTGATAGTTATCTTTTGCATCTTATGCTATTAAAAAGATACAGCAGATACCAGCCTTTGAAATACATTTTTGACCATGCATGATTTAAACTAGCATATTTTAGCACCTCTAAAAAACCAGAATAAATCAATGAAGGTATTGTATTCAAAATCCTGTGTGTCAGTCTTTTCATCACTTCCAAATACTATTTGCTAAGATCTCAATTTTGTTGAGATTATATTTTCTTTTGTTTTATTCTTGTGAATGTCTATGGGAAAAATAAGAGTGGCTCAAGACTGAGTATCTGCTTGTTTCACTCAGATCCCTAGTCTGCCATGCAGTAGTCAGAAGGGCACTAGCTTTGAGAACTGAAATGTTTTTGCAGTCTATTTCCTACTGGAAAAGTAACAAGAATGCCTAGATTGGATCCCAAATAATTGGGTATTCCAGTCTTGGATTAATGTTAGACCAGAACATGTTTTGCCTCTATGTCTCAAGCCAAGTGATTCTTTTGTACCACAATCAAAATAACTTATTTGTGTGTTTTCTGAGCAACAAGTTTACATGGACAGCAACTGTCATGCTAGCTGACTCTGCTGCAAAGGTGCATATTAATTATCTCCCACATGAGAAAAATAGAAGCTATTTAATGCATTGTTTTATTGTTATTAGTGTCATACGAGACTATTTGCAGAAATGCACCTGCTGTTACTTTCAGTCCTTTTTATAGCATTTATATAGCAAAAAAAAGTGGTTTAGTATTATTTAATAGATGACCATTACTTATATTGTAGTTCTAGACTGGTTTAGAAATTCATTTAAAGGTATAAATCCACATAGAAGAAAATTAAAAGGGAATAATGGACACCTACTAAAGCAATAGGAACTTTAATCAACAAACATTTTCCTTTGGAAGGAAAGAATGGAGAAATAGCAACAACATTACTTTTTTGATTTTTTTTTCCTCTTCTTCCTTCAGAATGTGAGTTTGCCAAGAACATCAGCACGCATCTGGCAAACATTGTCATCTGCTTCAGACTAATATCATGTATACTCTACATCTTTGTTATCTCCCAACAGCACTGAAATATTTGGAGTAGGAGTTCTACAAACAGACAAAAACTTGAAGTTGTATTATGCTTTACAGTCTTGCTTTTCTCACTCAGTAGAGTAAGGGAAAAAGCTCCTCTGAGGTCTTGTTTGCAGCTTCCAAACATTTTTCTTTAGAAATCCCAACCTATGCTTCATCTGTTTTCACAGATTTCCTTAGACACACTGAAACTTATTTCACTCAACTTGAGCTAAAATGGCCCATTGAACAGAATTTAGGCATCCAAGCTACTTCTACAGTCAATGGAGAAAGATGAGCATTTTTGGAAGGTACTTAATCTTGAGCTACAGCTGGGACCATGAACATCTTCTGGAAGTGCTTATATGGATGGAACTCATATGACCAGTTGAAAGTAGAAATCAAGTTTAAAATGGTAAAAATTGAACTAAGAACATCTCTCCGACAGTCAGGAAGATGTCTGAGTGAGACGGAATGAAACTAAATAATTGCTCAATCCTCAAAAGGTCTTAACTCTTTTTCAAACATTGGAGCTTTTTTTCTGAAGTTCAGATATTTAACTGGTTTTTCTCTATCTCTTATAGTTATATATACATATATCTACACATCTAATAAAAATTCCTAAGGAATTTCTTTAGAAAATATTCCTCACCCACAGATCAGCTATTTTTCAGGTCGTAGTGGCTGATTTTATGGAAATTCAATGCCCAAGGAAAATATATATTGGACAGCACTAGAGTCAGAAGTCTTCTATTTATTTAAAGAAAAACAACCATGTGGTTAGTCAGAAGTCAGTTATCCCATATTATCCCCCTATTGTGCCTTGCTTTATGGTAGGTTTTCAATCTTTTATCGTGTGGAACATATTTTAATAGAGAGATTATTTAGTGTCCGTCTTACCTCTCCCAAATCACAGTCACATAGACCACTTCCCCTCTTTTTGACTGCCTGACAATTCTTTGGTAACTAGACTAACCACTCCCAATGAAAATTTATTTTAGAGGACTGTGTAGTTCAGAATTTTCAAAAGTGAATATTGGTTTGGAATTCCTACCTTGACAGACAGAAGTGATGTCCCATTTTAGAAGAAAGGTCACCATTTTCTAAAAATCATCACATCTTTTACGGATTATTATGTGAATGTAAGGAATTTCTAAACCTCTTGAGAAATTCTTTTTCAGTTCCAAAATTGAAAGAAAACCGCACAATTTAACCAATTTTCACTTCAGTTTTTAAAGTACTTAATTTTGTTTTCAAAACCCATGTTACAATGAAACAGTGAACATGAGTATGCTGTTATTTAAAGCAATTTTTCATGGGAAATGTCTCTGTTTTCAGCATTTCCAGGCCTCTCAGTGTACAGATATGATTGTCAGACATGTTGTGACCAGGTTGCTGTAATTAACTACACCAGTTAGATTTGAATAAAAACAAAATCCAAAATTTCAAAGCTGGGCTACCAGATAGAGTTCTAGAGTATAGATAGGTGCATATAGAGCACATATAATCTCCTGGATGTTGAGTCCATTTACAGTTATAAAAATCAGCCTGATTTTCCTTGGGTGCCAAATACTGAGATCCATTAATGCAGACAATTCACTTTGAATTTCATTGCTTTTCTGAATAGAAGAATTTTGTAACATTATTGAAGTGATGTTTTCTGCCTGTGACTATGAGTTATCACCTACTATTTTTGTTTTCTGTCATGAAGATGGCCTGAATGCCAACCATGCATTCTCAGCTTTTCTACTTCAATTAGCGTTTGAAAATTATTTTAAAGGTATCTAAAGTTTCAGTCAAAAGTGATATATTTATTCAAGTTTTCTATAATCACTTTGTACCTTTGTAAAATCTAAGTATATTCATCCACATATATTCATAAGCTATAAAAATGGTTTTATTTTTCTATTTATTACTAGTTAAAATGGAAAAAATAAAAGAACCAAACTTACTGATTGCAAGAATAGTTGTAACCATATACATATAGTTTATATTACACACATAACTTTACACATAAACACAAATATTCTTTATGCTTTTTTTTTACATATACTTAACACAGTAGAGGGTCTTGCTAATGCAAAGAAAACAAATGCAAAAGGCCTGCCTGCTGTGTTATTCTATTGATGATTCAGTTATTTTTGTTTGATTTCTTTAATGACTGTATCACAAAGATAGTCTGGCTTTTTAAACCAGTTCCACGAACTGTGTTGCCTTTTGCTTGAAGTATTGCTTTATAGTAATAAATAAGTTCATTGAGCAGCTATTCAAACACCAACAACAAAAAAGTTTTTTGTGCTTTTTAAACTTAAGCTGCTACTAAACTTAAGCTGTCTACTTTGGGTGTTTTTACCTGCCAAAAGAATGGCATTAAGAAAAAATACATATCAATATTGCAGAAAGGAAAGTTCAGCTTTGGGCCTTTTTTCTCATGCCAAAGCACAGGTGCTTCAGATACACCTAATTATAGCAGTAATTAAAGTTATTACCTTACCTGTTTATTCAAGGGCACAAGGACTTCTAATGGGAACAAATCAAGATATAAAGACTTGCTGTCAATTAGGCTTGAAGGTTTGAAGAGATAATGAAGGAGGTTTGGAGTTGGGTTTCAGTTCTGCACAATAATAAAAATAGTAATTCAGCACCTCTTACTTTTCCTGGAACAGTCCCAACAGTTCAGGAGAAGAAAGACAAGAAGATTACCTGGGTAACCTGATCTTAGGGGTACCAAAGAATAATAGTGTTCTCCCAGAGCCACATCTATGGCAGAGACTGCTGCCAACAGAAGATGAGACTGCTACAAATATAAGCCCATCAACCTGAGAACAACAAATCTGTTCAGCTTCTTGTCACAGATCCTGTCAATATAGTGCAGGCCACAGAAGGACAGGTGAAATGTGACTCTGCTGTGGGCAGTGCACTCGTGAGTCCTTGTCTTAGTAAAATGGCATGACATGACTAGTGCTACTTTCACAGAGATGTAATTTAGGACTGACAGTACATTGAAAATATCCTTCTGCTACATGTTTTCTCAGACAGTGTGCCTCCATTAAAGTAAGAAAAGAGGAACTATGGCAACTATAGGGCAAGCTAAGTGATTTACTGAGCTTCTGCACTTGTTCTGTCATTAGTTCTATCATTTTGAAACTAGCAGGTTCAAAAAAGGTATGTCATACTGACTGGGAATAGTCCTATTGGATTGTTTATTTGCTTTAATATAAATGTGCACGTGCACATAATTCAGAATAGACAGTTGCAGAGTTTTGCAGAGTTGTTTAGTGTATTGCTAGCCAACTGAACATATCAAATGTGCATCACTTAATGAATTCGATTAGTCACACATTTTAAATATTCTGTTCTTGCTGTCTGATTTCATTATGTGTACTTTGCAGCAAATTACTAGGAATGTTTCTTGATAATTTGGAAGGTAGTATATTCCAGTTATCACCATTATATTTTATTTCTTTTGAGCTGGCAGTTCCAAACAGTGAAAACACAGAGCCTCTTCTAAAAAGTGATTTCACATAAAAGGGAAAATATTTTAATGGAAAGGAAATACTTAACATTTTTCTATTTTGAACTGATAGGTTTTCCTCTCATCTGTAAAGAGAGGAAAACAATACATTGGGATAGCAGTCTATCCTTTACTTCATGTGTCCCACAAATAAAGGAATGGGTTTTGTACGGTAGCACAGTGGAAATTTTCAGCAGCATGTGCATGGCACTTCGTTAGAATCTCTTCACTCCAAAGTGAAACACTGGCATGCCATTGATTAGAGATAGGACTCTAATAATGTAATTTATGTACTTTTACGACAAGTTTGATTTTTCTCCTCCCCCAAAAATTGGGAAATATATCATAGTATTATACAGAGGTGCTTCACACTTAGAATGTAGTTGAGGGGCATTGGTCTCACTGGCCAAGCCAACCCACAGTGGTCAGTTCTACGACTTGCATTCCTATGCTTGTGTTCCCAGCCTGTGGTGTTCCTTAAGAAACTGTCAGGTAAAAAATGGTGTCTCAATGTTAATTTAAAGCCAGGACCTTGCAAACAGATCCATTCACACGTGTCCCGTTGATTTAATTAATTTTGCAAGATGCAGAATTCAGGCCCAAAGGGTTATGTTAATTTTGTATAGGGACTTTGAGGAAGCTTTCCAAGATTACGGGAGGTGTGAAATAGGTTTCTTCCTTCAATATGCTGAAGCTCTACTGATGTTGTCTGGGTCACACTAAAGAAGATTAGAACCTCAGGGAAAATTTTAGGAAAAGGTTTTATTTACAGATAAATCTCCTTATCTTTTATTTTTTCTTTTCCTGCCACTGTTAAAAGAAACATCAGCAAAACCACAGACTCTTTTGTAGTTTCCTACTGATTACTCCCAGCCCAAAGTCCCAATCCTCTGTTTATTACATCATGAGTGGTTATTATAGAAATTACTGAGGTTATAAGTAAGGTTATGATTTTAGTGGTGGAACAAACAGCAGAAAAAATGGGCATTAAGTAAATACGCAACCCTTCTGGGATTTATAATGTGTTCATGAACCAGTAATTTCTCCTCTTAAAGTGAAGGGGTTTAATATAAATACAGTCAAACTTGAAACATTGTCTCCAGGACAAACACTATTACAAAGTCCTTCAATGGATTCATTGCTTTTTAGTCCAAATCTCATACCAACAGAGACCTAGCTCTATTTAGTTGGAAATGAATGTCAGTCACTTTTTCCCTTTATTCAAAATTCAAAGACTTCTTTGCTGTGAGGTGAGTTAGTAGAGAGTTACTAAGGGGAACCCTAGAACTTGGCAAACATACAGACAGCTAAATACAAATTTCTTATTTTAACTACTTAGTTTATCAAGAATAAGGCCTAAAATACAGAAGCTTGAACACAGGAGTGGAGATGATTCCATTTGCTATCAACAGGAGGTCACTTCAGAAACTGTCTGTAGCCAGGCAACTGTAAGCACAGAGCACAATACAGGTGGTCTCACGCAACATCTGTGTTACACAAGCATTTCATAATTTTGTCCCTTGAGATGCACTTAGAAGTCCTGCATTGTCTCCTGCTCCCTCAGTGCTTGTGTGCACATGAATAATATTTTTAATTAGATCCTTACTTATTTAAAAACAAAATTAGCAAGGAATAGGATGTCTCAAACGCTTCTTAGAGTAAGGATGGGGCTAAAATTCAGGACTGCTGCTTTTGTGGCATGTATCCTTGTTTGGGTAATATGAAGCATTCCCTAGACTGAAGACTTAGCTTCACAATTACTAAGTTCTTTCTGGTATATCCTGGATGTGTCAGAAGCTTCAGTTGTGCTTCCTCATTATACATTGAACCTAATGTCATCCCCAAGGGAGATGCAGGCTGAGCAATGACAGAATTTTAGATTTTTCTAGAGTCAGAAAAAGTAGGTTTTCCATGACATTTACTTTCTTACTATGACTAATTCAGATTATAATTTCCTCCAGGCAGGGATCTATCACTGTTTATTTTGGAGTGAGATCTTCCACATTCTCTAATTCTCAAAGCAGGAGTAGAAAACAGAATATATATGGCATTTCAGGGAGAGTTGCTTTTGAATACTTTATCTTTCTGTTAGTTACTGAGTCCAAAACCTTTCTTTGAAGGCAATAAGAGACACTTGCATGAGTAATGATCAAACCTGGTGCATCTAATTTATTTACCTGTACAGCCCATTTTTTCTTTTTTTTTTTTTTTTGAGGTTCTTCTTTCCATATCTCTTACATCTATCTAGCACACTGTATTTTTCCTTTCTGTATCAATATGTTATTTCTTTTTGTATATGTAAAAAAGACCTCAGTGTGCTCCTACTAACTCAATAATTTGAAAGCATTTTAAAAATCTTTTGCATTGCACAGTATCAGTCTTGTGTCAAAGGCCAATTTTATCATTTTTCTTGAAGTCCACTTTCCAAGATGATTTTGCTTATTCAGTAATACTCTACTCAAAAAAACTTATCTTCATTCATTTATTAGTTGAATGAATACCAGTTTTTCTAGAGAAAATCCCTCTTTGTGAAAATACTGAATTATCACCACCATATACCTCCTTGATGACACCTACTCCCACTGAAGTGACACAAAAAGAGGGAGAGGATAGCAAGACATGAAGTCCAGGGGCACTCACAGAAGACATCATGACAAATTATGTAACATCAAGCACCTGGGAAACCCATGATTATTGTTTGGAGTGTCAAAATATCTGCAGACTGTAACAGGAAAGTGCTGCCTGCTTTTTCACTTTGTTTTTTAAATATTCCATGCACTCTTTGAAGGTAGTCCCATGACAGCAGACAACAAACTGAACTTCAATGAAATAACGGATGCTGACACAGTGCATGATTTTTTTTTTCATTTTCCTTGATTTTTCACTCTTCAGATTTACAATTTCCTGGACTCAGAAGCAACCTACCAAAAGGGCACAACTTGAACTGGTCAAGAACTGGGTCTCTGTTTCCCTTTCATGTTGCAGAACTGAAAGCTATAGATATTATGTTCTCTTTCCCTTTCAAACTACTCTTGATTTGTGCATGCTGAGGTACAAGGGGCAAATACAGAGTATCTTTCTCACATGCTTCCCTTGCTAGTCTGCTTATAGGTGAGAGGCCATTTTCCTTACCATGATGATCAATAATCTTTTTTTTATCTTAGCAGCCCTCGTTTTCTTTTTCGAATAAACAAACAAGAATATGCTGACCACAAGAAATAGTTTGTTTAAAATATATGTCTAGGAAAAATGGACACTCAGATCATTGCTGGCCATCCCTAGAAATGTCATGATTGTTCGTACATGGACTAAACCTGGATACATGTTCATACATGGACTAAAGGTCATAAATAGTATATCTTTATTGGCCTCACTTTAGAAAGAGAGCCGTCTAGGAAATGTGGGAAGTTATATCAAGTTCTACTACGGTAGATCAGGGATTAAAGATCAATATAAGCAGCTTTGATGCTTCACAGTCATTTGCCTAAACATGTGCTATACAGGACAAGAAAGGAGTTTGTCATATACACCTCTCTCCCAGAGAGAAGCTTAAAGTGCCCTCTTACACAGTGCAATTTACCCTGAGTGGAGATTGCATTACAAAAGGGTGAATGGCCTCTACAAGGCAGCTATTCCCACTCCTTTGCAGATGCATGGGGAGTGAGTAATGTCTGGCTATGACCCTTGCCCCGACTTACTGACCAGCACAGCCTGTCTGGTGCAGAGAGGAGAAATCATCTGTACCAGGTAAAAGGCTAATGCAGTTTATTTTCTTCCTGGAGCAAGGGGTAATCAGGGACTATATTGTGACTCTCTGAGTCATGCTTCAGTCCCTGATCTCCAGAGACGGACAGAGTACAACTGCTAGGGAAAATTCAGCAGTCTGCCCCATGAAAACAAGATGTTAAATCCACAACAGAATGTTACATTGTAAGGACTGGGGAAACTACCAAAAAAATGTGTAGAAGACACATATTAAATGGTGTGGTCCCTTTTCTTTTGGTGACTTTGCCCTTTTTGCCACTACACTGCTCATGTTCCTGCATGGTACCAGACTGTTATCAATGACACACCAATCATTTCTAAAATTGTACTGCTTGTAACTTTAAGTGATTATTTTTCAAATTAATCTTTTTGACATTTTTCCACAAAAATTAAAAGATAGACCGAGGTTTAGCCATTTTAAATATGTGTGTATGATCTTATTCCTAACAAGATAAAGAGTTCCTCTACTGGAAAGATTTATCCATCAGCTTTCAGTTAGAACCATAATCTTTGCTAATATGGCTCTGTTTATGAACAATTCTAAGACTGGATTTCAGATGTTTTTTAAAAATATAAATATATTATTTTCCAGGTTTTTATATCTATTAAAGTATATTTTTTATGAGCTATTTGATTTCAAGTTGTATAACAAATCTCTTGCAAATGCTGATTTTCAGCCATCAATCAGTATGTATGAACTAATTCTTTTTTTCCCCATGTTTTAAGACCACGGATGGTCACTGAAAAGTTTTGCTGGAGTGATAGCTTGGACAAGAGATACAAATCTCAATTTATAGATTTGGATATCTCCTCCTGCAAATGCTCCTGAATGCAAATTATTATCCACTAAACTTACCCTAGTGCATCTAATGAGAACGCTTGAAGGACTATAGATTACTTGTATGATAAACATATTGCAAGATCTGGCCAATATACATGAGGCAATATTATATCAAGCAGTGGAGATTGTATGTGAGATAGTCCTATCTCTGTTACCTTCAGGGTAATGATCATTCAAGGGTATGTCTAATGCATCCCAGTACTTCTGGTTTTTTCTCTCTGTGAAAGTACAGGGACATTTAGTAAGTGTATAGTACCAGGCCTGCTTTTGCTGTTGTTGATTAAGGATCAGGCAGACAGTTTCCTTCTCTAACATCACTTTACTGCAGTTTTTCAAACAGACACTTCACACTTTGTGTGAACACCAACCATAATTTCTGTCACAATTCGTTAAGATCCAGCAAACCCTCCTAAGGCTACCGACGAAACTTCAGCAGTTAATATTCAAAACATGAAAATCTAGGCCCGGATTCTAATTTGCTACTGATGCAATATTAAAGCAATATATGTATAAAATATTAATGCTGTATTTGTTCTGAATTTATTTTATTTAATTTTTTACACATGGATAAAACCCTTGCGGCCTTAAAACAACATGTCTCATTTTCAAGGATGTCCTGGGGGGGCAAATAGACAAGGAATATACACAGAGCTCAGTAATCTGAACAATAGTCTGGTAGAAGAACTGTGCTGAAAGATATACTCTTTCATGAGCAATAAGGGTTTTGCTGATAAAAATGTTGTCTTATCTGTTTGACCAGTTGATAGGATATAATTTCTAATACTACACCCTTGAACCCGTCCATAGAAGAAGAAGCCTGGAGAAAACTTGGAGATAAGGTCCTTCACTTATTCCATCAGTATCAAGAAAAACTCAGATTTTCTTTTCTGGCAGACCCTTCCTCTTCAGTAATCAGATTGTCATGCATGAGAAGCTTCGTGCTTTTTAATTGTTCAGATCAGGAAAGAATTTCTGTGGTAATTTTAGCTTCATCTCTAATGTTGTCCAAGTCTGAAAGTTTAAAACTTAAAGCAGTGAAGGTCTTATAATCAGATTTAGATTAATTAAGAATGCATTTATGCAATTCTGAAAGTGGTAAGTTCTTGTGTAATTTTTTGTTAATTTTCTCCTAACAAAGAGAAATATATATGCTGTGCCATATATGCTGTATATATATGCTGTGCCATATATGACTTTTGGGCACTACATGCTTAGCAGTCATCATACCCAGTTCCACAGAACTCTGACAATTATTTAGGGATTTGGAGAGATATAGAAAAAGGTTTGTTGTCTATGTTTCTGTGTCCAGCATTCAGCTACACTCTAGCTACAATCAGCAAAGTTCCCAACTATCAGTGCAGTGAGGTCCTGGAACAGTAATGCTGACAAAAATAATGAACTGTATTTTAAATGGAGTTTAATAAGGTTATGAAAAAGATTATATGATGTGACTTCCTGGAATACTAGAGGCCTGAAATTGATGATCTCAGCAATCCGTCCCAGACCCTTGTACCTAAATTTGAAAGACTTTTTGCCTTTAATATTTTAGTTGCTAATCTACATAAAAATTCTAATGCTGCTTAATTTTTCTTAAATTCTCTTGCTTCTTCAATCTGGAGACTGCATTTTGATTTGTAGATGTTCCACCTTACTGTGGAATATATAATGTTGCAGTTATAAAAAGCACTTCTATAATGCATGAAGAAGAGCTCTAATCTCCTCATATTCCAAACTAAACATGATATAAAACACTCAGCAAACTACTTGTGCATGAGGGCTCAAGTTCTGAGCAAAATTTTCCAAGTGACAGAGTAGCAAAAATTCAGATGCATTTAACATACTGTTCTTCATTTTGCAAATCAGTTCAGGAATTATCTTATGAATTGTTACCTGTCCGTCAGCTCCTGAGGCATCCATGATTTAACATTAACATTCTGAGTGTTCTAAGCAAATTTTTTTTCAATTTGCAGCACAAATAAGTAGGAGGTTTATTTTCAGTTATTTAGGATATAGAGAAACTCTGAACTTCTGTTACTATTAATAGTAACAGTTTTCATTTTTCATTGCAGCTAAAGGTTACTGTTCTGTTCTTCTATATTTGGGCCCAGTTGAGGTTTTTTTGAGTGGGAGATTTCAGCTAATGGTAACATTCAAGCAAGTGGCAGATTTCATGTCCTGTGTCAAAACTGCCTCATGGAGAGAAATAGGGACTTTCAAAAGGAGGATTCTGTGACAGACTCAGAATATGCATCCTCTACTTGGTCTGAGTCATAAGTGAGGGAGTAAAAAGAAGGGAGATAAGTCTGGAGTTAAATGAAGACCAGTTGTATCAAGATTGTTATTAAAATAAAGTAGGCAGTGAACAAGAAATAAGAGGGAAGTTTAAACCTCAGTATACACAAGCTTAACATGAAACTTATCCTATGGACCCAGAGGATCTGGCATAGGAAATCAAGAAATATGACAAAAATAAACCCAGTTATTTAGCTATTTGAATGAAAAGGTAACAAAAGAGAGTAATGTTACAGAATTGGTATTGAAAAAAAGAAAAAAATGAAGCTAAATCTATCCAACAAATTAATTATCATTTTGCTGCAGCTTTTAATGACTATATCAAAGCTGAACATGAAAAATGCTACAGGTTCAGTAATGAATTCAGTAAACACTAAAGAAAATTCAAGCAGTTTAATGAACTAAAATCAAATCAGATTGTGTGATGTAATTGTAGAAATCAGAGACATGAAATTTCAAGAACTTGCATTAAATCTTTAAAATATATCTATCAAGTAACAACTGTACCATTTTATTGCAAAATGAAAATGAAATGTGTTAATTTGAAAAAAGACAATGAAAATGGTCAAGGCAATATTATAGAGCCCCTCTAATTTTTTTGCACTTTATCCAAAGCTCTAGAATTAAATTCATAAAGGGAAGTAACTTAAGCAGCGGGAGTTACAGCTACAGAGCTCCTCACAGAGCTCACACCCTTATGTGGTTGAGTTTCACTGTTGTATTTGGAAGCCATAATATCTTGGTCAATGGAATTAATCTGAGAGATTGTGGTGGATTAATCTTGAGTGGCTGCCAAAAGCCCACAGAGCTGGACACTCACTTCCCCTCCCCAACAGGGTGGGGGGGAAAGGTCATGGGTCAAAATAAAAGCTACTCCCATCATCCCAGGTCCAGCTTCACTCCTTTATTCCAACTATTCCACCTCCTTCCCCACTGTCTACTCCAAGTAGTGCAATCAGGATGGGGAATCATGGTTTTGGCCAGGTCATGACAGTTCCTTTTTGTCAACACCTTGCCATGTAAGCCCAAGACAATGGTATATGTCCATTTAAAAAATAAATCAAGTTGTTATGGCTGCTCTAACTCAGCCACGTTGAGTAGAATACATGTATATATTTCTATATAATATCATAAGAATATGCTCAATATGCATTTTCCAGGAAAAATAATAATTAGAACAATGTATGTGTGATTAAAATTAATATTTTATTCAATAGCTAGTTTCAAAGAGCTCATAGGCTTTTAAGTTTGTTTTCTTTCTTTAATAGGAACAAAAATTCTCTGAGTTGTAGATTTGTTGATTGTAGGAACAATAGGGTGACAGATCCATTTCTTTTTTTCTTTCTTTCTTTATATTCATTATTTGATATTCATTATTTTATGAAATAAAGTGTTAGGCCTTTAGATATCTGGGGCAGAAATTTTAAAATATTTGAAAAATGCGATAATGTTCTAAATGGATTTCTGAGATTGAGGATTCAGAAATGAAAGAGTTGCTGAGTTTTGCCCCAGATTGGTAAGACATTACTCTGGTGTTACACTGTGTAATGTCTAAAACATTTATCAAGAAATTGGAGATTTGTTCATACCTCAAATTTAAAAAAAAAAGTAGAATAATTTGAGTGAAAGATTCTAAGTATGTTTTAATACGGAAAATAAATATCACATTTCTTTATTGAGTTGTCCTGGCTAATGATAATAGTAAATAATACTTGAATAATTTTAGAAGAAATAATAGAAATGGGGTTATAACAAACATTTGAGAACTGCTGAGGATGAATTTTAAACAGTGCTAAGTACCATACTGGATTAGTATGAGCCTTAGAAAAATGTATTCATAGAGAGGAAAAATTATAAAACTGTATGTTTCACCACTAGATTTTTGTTTCAGTGACCTTTCTTTCTGCTGTAGTGCATATGAGCACAATTTTTTTTTAGCATAGTTTAAAAGACTAGCACTTGGCTATGAAAAAGTTCAATAAATCAATAGCAATTTTTATGATAACATGAAGTGGGACACTGTGGAATGGCAGTTGTGGCATTATGCATGGGTACAGCCATGACTTGTTTGGGTCTATTAAGCTAGTATTTATCTGTGATTACATAGGGAATTTAGTCATAGAGATGGAAGCTGGCAATTACTATCCAATAATAACTTACTATTCCATAAAGATTCAGTAAAGGTAAAAAGAATCAATCTGTATCTTTGCACAGTTACAAATAGTTTTACATACAATACTGATGTGTCTTTTTCACTTGTCACATAAAAAATGAAACTGTATAATGTAGCATTACAGAAGTGGCATGAGAACATGAAGCAAGCTCCATACTAACATGAAATATGTTCATGCTAGTTTTGGTTGGGAAAGAGTTAATCTTCTCCCCAGTAGCTGATATGTGGCTGTGTTGTGGATTTGTGCTGGAAACACTGTTGATAATTCAAGGGTGATTTCCTTTCTGCTAAGCCATTCTCACACAGAGTCAAGGCCTTTAGTGCCTGTCACAGTACCCCCAGCTGGCACGCCACACGTACGAATGGCACAGGGTGAAGGATGACAGAGGGGATGTTCACAGAGGTGGTGTTTGTCTTCCCAAGCCACTATCATTTGTCTTGCAGTCCTGCTTCCTTGGAGAACACTGCCCTGCACATGGGAAGTAGTAAATGAAAATGGTGAGGCCACACCTTGAGTGCTGTGTCCAGCTCTGGCCCCTCAGTTTGGGAAGGACGTTGAGAGACTGGAGCGCGTCCAGAGGAGGCAACAAGGCTGGTGAGGGGCTTGGAACACAAACCCTGTGAGGAACAACTGAGGGAGCTGGGGGTGTTTAGCGTGGAGAAAAGGAGACTCAGGGGTGACCTTATCACTCTCTACAACCTTCTCAAAGGTGGTTGTAGTCAGGTGGGGATTGGTCTCTTTCTCCAGGCAGCAACTGACAGAACCAGAGGGCACAGCCTCAAGCTGCATCAAGGGAAATATAGGTTGGATATTAGGAATTTTTTTTTTTTAATGGAAAGAGTGATAAAGTGCTGGAATTGTCTGCCCGGGGAGGTGGTGGAGTCACCATTCCTGGATGTGTTTAAAGAAAGACTGGATCTAGCACTCAGTGCCATGGTTTAGTTGAGATATTAAGGCATGGGCTGGACTCAATGATCTTGAGGGTCTCTTCCAACCTAGTCATTCTGTGAATCCTGTGAATTCTGTGAATTCTGTGAATTCTGTTTTCCCTATTAAGCTGACTTCATCTCAACCCATGAGACTTTTCACTTTCACTCTTCTCATTTTCTTCCCAATCTGAGAGACAGAGAACTGAATAAGAGGCTGTGTGGTACTTAGTTATCAGCTGGGATTAAACCACAATATTAAACTGAAACACAGGAATATTTCATATTTATCTGACTCATAAATTTCAATAGTTACTTTTTTCTTGTCATTTATTAAAATAATAAGTAAAAAACAGAATGATTTTTTTTCTTCCACGGGATTGATCTTAAAACTTCACAAAGGCTCTGAATGTATCTAGCTTTGTTTTATGAAATTACAAAGTCTGAAGGCATAAATGTTGTTCACAAAAACTCAGCATACTACAAGTAGGTAGCATTCAATGAAGCTTGGGAGACACCTATAAACAAGTAGAAAAGAATGGGGTTTTTCCAAAGCAAGTAGTAAGCTTCAGAACCTCCTGCAACAGGTGACTGTGGTGGTAGATATCCAGCAGATACAAAAAGAAAAAAGAGATTAAAAAATGCATGGACAGCAGATCTGTGAGAAGGTAGTAAGAGACTGGCTAGGCATACAAAATAGCTAATGAGCAACTTTCTGGGGTTGGAAAATGGAGAAATGCACTGCAGAGCCACAAGGTTTATGCTCTCTACTTATACATGTTCTTGTCTTTCCACTGCTGAAAATTAATACTAATCAAATCAGGTAAAATTAATACAGGGAACTTCTTGCAGGGAATCAATACAGGGAACTTACTGATAGGCAAGTCTGTCCTTGCACAGTTTTAAAGAAAACAACTTGTCATTCTTGTCTCTAACTAGATTTTAAACTCTTATGGATCTTGGCCTTTGGCCTGCTCTTCTGGATCTTTTGAACCTTTCCTGAGCCTTGAGTCCCCAGTTGTGAAATTCAATGACAAATGCAGTTCAGCCCCTCCATCTTTCCTTTAGAAGTCCCATCTCTTTCTCTTTCCTTTTTTTCCTCTTTTTTTTTGTTTGTTTTTTGTTGTTGTTGTTTGTTTGTTTGCTTGCTTGTTTTATGATGATGATTATTGATAATCTACACAAGTGCTTGCAGAGCTTGTTGCATCAAGATCAGCAATGGAAAGATTGAACCCAGTACTATTTTAAGAAGAACTCCTTTCAGCCCAAGAGCCTTCCTTTCAGAACAGTTAATCTTTTATTTTCTTATTTCCTACCTACCTATATCCACTTTACAATTCCTGAACTAACTCAGATCCTTACCATCTTAACAAATAATTTTGAAAGTGGCACTGTACCAAAAGCGGTTCTGAAGTCATGCCAGATTAGATCTACTGATTTTCCCTTGTCTGGAGAATCAGCTATCTTATCAAGAAAGCTATTGGGTTAGTCTGGCATGATCTGTCTTTGATGAACCCAAGATGCATTTTATCCTATTTTCCAATCTACTTCCTTTCCTAGTTATTAATAGAAAGTTACATTGGACATGATGTGCACTTCAATTAGTTTCATAGTTAACTGTCTTACACCTTGAAGTACACCAAAGAATAAATCCACTAAGAGTGTAAGCATATTGCACATTTCTTTGACTATAAAAATATCTCTTGAATATGACACATTTCTTTTGTGATTCATTATTTGCATTTGATACTAATTTACTGAGGAAATATAAAGCCTTTAAGCTGCCATAAAAAGACAAATATATGTGAACTTGAAATAATTTTTTTATTGTGTTAATGGGACACTTCTTACTTGGGCCTATAAAGATCTCAAAATAAAGAATATAATTGCTCATAGTTACCTGGTTATGTATTTTCCCTATTTTGAAGTGCTTACTCATGCTTAGTGAAGCATTCTTGAATCAAAAGAAAAGCTACATAGAAAAGTTTGTTTGTTTGTTTTCTCATGATTCTGGAAGTGAGAAGAGTGATTCAGGTACCACAGCATAGATGCCTCATGGCATTTTAGACTCACTAGTGAATTCTGGCTTGCCTCTAGCAGCTGTTCTGAAAAGTGCAAATGTCCATAGGTTTCATGTCAAATCTACTGTGTTGTGTGCATGCTCTCAGTCCAGACAAGTTCCCACAGTGAGCTTGTGTGTTTAAGCCACCAGAATCATTTCAAAAATATGGCACATTCCAAATAAATTAAAATAATAAATTTATGAAATATGTTTATAATTAATATAAAGCATACTGCTAATAGTTAGCATATAAACCTTTAGAACAGTCTTTGTTATAGGTCAAGTAATGAAAACTGACATAGAAATTGTTTGATTATTTCTGAAAGATCTCATATTAATTTTTAATGTACTCTTTAAAAAGGTACTGAGAAGTCTGATCTATGGGAAAATTGTGTAACACAGTAAGAAGTGCCACTACTGCTTTTATATAATCAGCCTGGCAGAAAGCAGGGGGAAAATTCTCAAAAGTATGAAAAAAAGTAAATATTCCTAAAGTCCTGTCAGACTGGAAAAGCAAAGCCTCCATTTGGGGAAAGCTGTATGCCACGGCCCAATGATCCATTTTGGGGTATTAATAGCAAAGACATCCATGTCAGTCTCACTTGCCATTATAAGGTACAGAGTGAAAGGCATTGTAATTAAGTATAAGAGCTGTGATAGCTGTATTAGTTAGGATAATTTTGGAAGAGAATATACATTTTATTTTATGTCTGTATTTTTTACCTTCATTATATGCTACATTTGAGTGTCCATTTTAAACAGCATTGTTTTTTCTGAATTGAAGTCTTACTATTTTAGATCAAGATCCAAATCTTCAGATGCTCTGAATACATCTAATTTCCCTAAAATCAGGGGAGAAAAATTCAACCTTAGAAGTCACACCACTGGTCTGAATTTTTTTCCAGTCTCTTTTATTTATATTTGCAATATAATTAAAATAATAGCAAATAGTCTATTCTATAATAAATTTTTAATTGGCCAGTTATATACTTGATATTATAAAGTTTTTTGTTCTTTTATATGCCCTTCCATTTCCTTTGAAACATCTTCATTTGAAAAACAGACTGTGTGCTTACTTTTAGGAAGAAACCAGACTTAATACATTATTGTCTAATGTTTCTGTACCTGATTTTCCTGATGCCTTTTACTGTAGAGTCCTTTGAATTAATGTCAAAGAAAATTGCACAAAGTCAATGTCCTCTAAAACTTAGCAAAGGTAGGAAGGAGATTACGTGTGGCATACTAAATTATCATGCTCATCATTTGAGCAGAAAACAGCATTAGACCATTACAGAAATGGATCAATACTGCAAACTGCATGGTTATGTATACATACATATACACATATACCTGTACATATGTATGCACAGCACATACAGCTGCACTATGAACACAAACAGTCATTTCTGTTGTGATAAGAGCTAGGACTCTTTTGTATTTCTCTAACCATAGTAAAAGTGCAAGTTTTGACCCGGTAAGCAGAAGCACAAAAGAGTTCATAGTGGAGCAATTTTCATATTTAAGATTCCTCTTTGTGGATAGAAAAAACCTGAACTGTGAACAAATACCTGAGATCTTAATTTCTTACACCTTGTAGAACGCAATGTTAAATATTAAAAATAGATAATAAGTAGCCTTTATAATATTTAAAGTGATTCACAAAAACATTCTGACGAGTTAAGATACTAAAAGAAAGACTGACATTATTAATGAGCTAACAGAAAATACTTACATTTTAGAAATCAAAAAAGTCTCCAGAGATAATTTTCATTTTTGCATTCTTTGTCAGATCTTTTTTTTGGCTATGAGTTTGTAGAATCTTGTAGTTGTATTGAAACTTGTATGAATGGGCCTTCTCCTTCCACCTAAGAGTATACATAAAAATAAGCATGCTGCTAATAGCACTGATTGATGAATCAGAATGACTGCTTGTGATGGATGATTCAGTGCACCCACAAACATATCTTGTATAGGTTTATAAATTCACAGTTATAAATAGTATGTTATTTAGCATAAGTGTTTATTTAATTGGATCTATTTGGACTGTTGCAGTGGGGTAGCCAGATGGAACAACCAGCTCTGCTGCAACATAGAACTTGTAATTCAGTAGGGATTTAGCCATTTGAGATAAAACAATATTGTATGGAATCATAGGTTCATAGGATATTTTAGCCTTGAAGAGACCTCAAGAAGTACCTAGTCCACCCTTTTTGTCAAAGCAGGGTCAGTTGTGAGATCAGATCAAGTTGTTCATGTCTTTATCTAGTCAGGTCTAAACCCCCAAGGATGCAGACTGCTCAAGTCAGTTGCAGTTCTTGGCTGTACTCACAAAGAACACTTTTTCTTTATGCCAAATATGAGCTTCTTTCTGTTTACCCTGATTTTTCCTTGTCCTCCTCGGATGCATCAGTGTAAATAACCTGCCATTGTGTTCCTAGCTATTGACATACTTGTGTTTCTCCTGAGGTCACTCTGCACAACTGAAAATGTTGGGTTTTTCCTCTTTTTGTAGTTTCACTCAAGGGAAGTTCAGCCTGAGTAATTCAAACACGCTATCTAAGTCAAGTGAGGCAGTGAAGAGAAATCCTATGCTAATATTGCCCTTTATCATTGAAGGTAAGCCTGCATGCTACAGTGGAGAGATTGTTGTATATATACATATATACGACCTAACTTGAAATGATCCAAGGTATTGAAATAAGTGTTAGCTGTAACACCAGCCATAGAAGTTTATAGTTGATGAACAGGATTTGTTGGAAATTTGCCTTTTGTTACTTGAGGTTCGTCATTTTGAGGTCATTCTATAGATCTTGGAACTCTTTATTCAGATTTCTGAAAATACTGCCCCTTCTTATCTTAAAGAGAACAAACTGTCTTTCCCTTTTTATTTGTTTATTTATTTTTAAAAATATTTTTATGTTTATTACTTCATTAATACGATACTTTGGGATTTTCTGTCAAGTTTTTTCAAAAAAAAAATCATTTGTTCATAGTACAAAGAATATGCACAGTACTGAAGAATGTCTGATGTCTCTGTCTAAGGTGTTGCTTTCATTATCACCCTAAGGAGTCGTCCAGATTCCACAGCATAGGCTGTCTAGTTTGAGCTTGAGTAATAGTGTCAGGAGGAACAGAGTGTTTTTCTCCCTCTGGAATATAGCTAAATGTGAAAGTTAAATGTAAAGTTCATTACAATGCAGAACATGAGTTCAAATGAGTTAAGAAATTCCACATTCTTGCCTTGCATCCAAGTGAAAATTTTGTACTAGAGAATTTTTTTTTTTTTTTACTGAAATGATTAAACCCCAAGCATACCATCAAAAAGGGGAAGCCTTCTTGTGGCTTTTTTGGGGTGCTCTTTTGTTCTTAACTCTTGCAGAAAACCTCTAGTATGAACAGATGAACAGTGGTGTGAGGGACCTAGTTTTAATACTGTTTAAGATTTCAGGGAGTTTGATTTCAAATTACCCCTGTTGGTTCCAGGAACTGCTGTTGGAGCCTGCCAGGTGCTTTATGGACTCTATCTTACAGCTGGATTTTATCCAAAACAATTCCAGCTTATGGTACATGAGAACTGTCTGTGACATGAGTACATGTGTACTAAGTAGGAACAATTAGGGAATTTGGTTCAAAAGAATGTGAAATGCTAATGTGAAAGCAACTATCAAGAACTGAATTTCAACACCTAGGGGATTTAGGAGCGAATCCACAAAACAATAAATTCTCATATATTTTATTCATTTTAAAAGGAAGCATTAGAATATTAAAATTAAAAATGAAGAATTGTTTATCTTTATATTTATATTTATTCTCTTACACCTTTATAGAAAATCATAGTGTCGAAAGCCAAGAGATGGCTTGTAAATGTCTGTGGTGGTGCAAGTTGTATTGTCTATTTAAAATAGAAGGAAGAACTGCTATGATGACATTTACAAACAATGCAGTCCAGTCATAAATTCTTTGTAAAATACAAAGATGTTCAACGTATATTTTCTGGGTTTGTTTGCTTGCTTCTATTAATACTATTGTTGTGATGAAAATAGGAAGTCTACTTCTTAAGGCACTTGTGTGAAGTGTCTTTCTGTCCATAATCAGTGATGTCATAAAGCCAGCTCTTTTAGTAGGAGACCAACAAAAAAAGTGCATGAAGTACTTGGGGGAAAAAGGTAAATGGGTCAGATACTCAGCTACACCTGACCTGTGGATGCAGTGAAGGCAGTCTTTCAAAGCTTCATGTGACCTCCTAGTCTCTTGAAATTTCCTGCATTACAAGTTACAAAGAAATAACTCTATCTTATATTAAATAAGGTAGGTATAAAGATTTGTGTGAAACCTTTTTTTTTGAAGATGAAACAGTATCACACCCTCTGTTCCATTCCCATCAGTGCGACCAGCAGCAGTGAGATGTTTAATGAAGATGTGGTCATGCCAAATCCATCTCTATTATACTAGTGAAGAATTGCCCTAAATTATCTCCTAGCTATCTTTGGATAAAATTGTCTCATTATTTTTAGATAGATATTTGAAATAGAGAGAGGTAAAATTAAAATGCAGAAAATATCAAGTCAGGGTAAAACCTAAAGATACTAATGACACTATTTTCCTGCAGAAAAAGCATCAGTTCTGGAAAGTACTGTCTAAGATTTAATCTGTAGTGAAATGGGATGAAGTAGAAACATATTTTGTTCCATACGTTTTTATACTTATGGACCAATATTATAGTATTATTGTACATAACAGCATAACATTTTTCACACAGAAATTCTAGAATTAGTAGAGTAATTTCAATTCAAGCTAAAATTATCTCTAGAAAGCATATCTGTTGTCACAATTTAATATGACAAACAATTCACTATTGGATGATGCAGAATGAGTTTCCTATACCATAAGAAGATAAACATAAACATTCCAGCGCTCTCTGCTCTTTCAGAGAACGTTCATTCTTCTTTTCCCTACTTTTAAAAAGCAGTATGCATATAGACTGGTAATGTTTGACACCACATAAACCAACCAAACAAAAAAAATTCACTTAAAGTTTGTACAAGTAGTATAATACAATATTCAGTGTACTATCCACTTCACTACATCAGGTCTTTTGGGAGGAAAGGGTTAAAAGTGAAGATTGGTGAGGAGGGGGTGATCCACTCAAATGACCTGGCAGCTGGGAATACCAAGGCCTGGAGAATATCAGTGTGGGGTGCCATATATTATGCCTACTGCTGTTTATCCTCTGTGTGTTTTGAGAAGTAGAATTTCTTTGCAGAGATAATAGAAGTGTTTACAGAAACTTGGAGGCACTCTCACGGACATGCTTGAGCTCCCTGTTGGGAGAGAGATCAAAGCTCAGAGATCATAAAAAGCTCAGGGGCCATCACAGCATGGTGGCAACCTACACATGCGTGGGCCCTTGATAAAGGGGTGCAAGCAGCAGCCCTGCCACCCACTGGGACTGGACCAGGACACTGACAGTGCCTGTGCGCTCATTTTGTGTCTCTCTGCTGCCCAGGTGGTGCTTCAGGATCCTCCAGTCAGTGAGGAAATTAAATAAATTTACTCTTTGAGTTTCAGCCATAGTTTTGTAGTTCTGGTCACCTGTCTCTGTTGATTCACACAAGGTGTCTATATCCCATGCTCCGTAAGGTAGATTCTTTATTTAGCACACTTAAATGTTCTAAAGTCACTGCTCTGAAGAAATAAAAATAGCCAAACACAAAGAAAATAAATTAGGTGTTTTGAAAAGGAGCCTGTACAACATCATAGATCTAAAAACTTCAATGGTCTTCAACTTCCTTCTTTAATAGAAAGCTGGTGAAAGGGCTTGGAGACGTCACAAAAAAAATAGTTTGAAAACCAACACAAAAACCCAACACAAAAAACCAAAACCAAAATACAAATAGAATAATGGTTGGAGAGAAAAATCAGCTGCAAAAAAAGATATTTATTCCAGTTTTTGCATTTCATTCAGGTAAAAAACAAGAGTTGTAGAGAAATGTATATTTCTTACCACATGAAAGAGACTGGTCCATGATGAAGAAATAGAAATTAAAGCCAGTGGCTAATGTCATCACTGTGTTAAAATAAAAACAAAAAATGCTAGACCTGATCAAATGAAAAATGTAAATCCAAATATGTTTATTAATAATTTTTTGATATTGAATGTAGTAAAGTATTACGTCTCATAGTGGAACACATTTCCAAGTAACTTATTTGAAGATATTTATATGCTCTACCAAGATACAACTACTCTTTTACCACACAATCTGTTCATTCTTGGCAAGGGAGCTGGAGATGGAATCCTAAAAAACAAAGAAAGGTGTATTATCAAGACTAAGAGGCACAGGCTCATCCAAAGCACTCACATAGGTACTAGATTCAGAAATTGGAGCAGAATGGAGTTAGTCTTTCCTAGGCTGCAGGGCCTATTTCAGGTTCATTTAATGAGTGCTTGAAGGGTGGTCAATCTTCTACTGCCCCTTGTGTCCTGACCTGCGATGATCAAGGGAGGGAATGCCTGTCAATGGCAGTAGCATAGACTGTTAGCTCCTTGGGAAGGAAATTCAGTCCAGCTGAATCATCACTGATGCCTCTTCTGCATTAATTAGCTTTAATAATGATGATCCAGCCCTGCTCCTGTACTTGAAAATCTTGTTAATTTTATACACAGCAAAATGAAGTGTTTTGTAGTTATTAGTAACTACCTTTCATGTTCCAACAAAATGTGGAGTCTTATTCAGGTGAAAGTCTTTCAGCAAGACTTTTCCCAAGCTCAGCAAAAATCTTAAATAATGTAATTGTACTGTGATGCCTGAAAAGTTAAAGGCCTGTTAATCACAGAGAACCGATATTATTATCCTCCATGAGGTTTTTTAGTCTTTTCTGGTCATTCTGGGTATATGTCTGACCCTGGTTCCCCTTGCTGGGACTGGTCCCAACTCCCACGTTCAGGCTGGCAGCCTTGGCTGTCCCAGTCCCCAGAAAGGTGCCCATCACACCCAGGCCTACCACCCCCATTAGGGCCTTCATAGTCCAAGAGAGGGACAAACCTGTAGTCCAAGGGAGTTCCTGACCTTTGCGATTGCCCAACTGACAGTGCAGACAAGGACAGAGGAGCCTGGGGTGGACTGGAAATGGGGTGATCAGGTCCAGCCAGCCTGGGTTTCTAAAAGGCAGGTCCTGCTTGACTCACCTGGTCTATGATGTGACCTGCTTAGTGAATTAGGAAAGGCTGTGGATGTTGTCTACCTGGACTTCAGTAAAGCCTTTGACACTGCGTCCCACAGCACTCTCCTGTAGGAACTGGCTGCTCGTGGCTTGGATGGGTGCACCCTTTGCTGGGTAAAAACCTGACTGGGTGGCCAGGGCCAGAGAGCAGTGGCGAATGGAGTTTCATCCAGCTGGTATCCAGCCATAAGTGGTGTGAGTCTCCAACCCTGGAGATATTTAAAAGACATGTAGACATGGTGCTTGGGGCACAGTTTAGTGCTAGGCTTGGCAGTGTCAGGGCAACCGTAAGACTCAGTTTTCTTAGGGGTCTTTTCCAGGTGAGATCATTCTACAGCTGCTAGAGAGCCATATAGACTACTGTTTCATTAGCTAAGAAGTGCAGTAATATTTCCATAAGGATTTGTTAACAGAGGTTTTGTGCATCCTAGAAGCTTGTAATAAAGCAAAAAGAGGACTCATTTTTTACCTTAAATACTTGCAATTTTTACTAAGAATGCTGCTTCTAGTGTAAAGATTTACAAATTGTCGCTTTAGGAAGATCACAAAAAGAATACAATTTAACACCAATTGGTTTTATTTTACTTGAAGCAAAAAGCCTAATTTCTATGATCTATGCTCTTGTTCCCAAGTGGAAAATGGGTAGTTTACTTGTCAGTTTTATCTAAAGAACTTTGTGTTTTCTTCAAGAAATGCTTGAAGTCACTTTTCATAACTTCTCATTTATTCCACACCATTTTTCACCCTAATCTGTTAATTAAACTTGTCCTTAAATCAAATAATTTTGGGAATTCTAAGACCACATGTTTAAGATTAAAAAGTCCTAAGAATAAAAGGTAGAAGTTTCTCATATACAGACCAAGAACTAAATCTTATTTAGAAATATTTTTACCCTCACAATTTTGGACAGTGAAAAGCATAGGAGATGCTGAAAGAAGCCCTTGGATAAGCCAGTTGATGCAAAACACAAGATGTCCAGGATCCTGAGCAACATTGCTCATGCAGAAAATTAGTCTGAATTCGTCTTTCAGAAAAGTGATCTTATTTGCATAATAATAATTATTCTCACTCTTTTTGCTTCCACCTCCTGCAGTGAAAAAATTATGCTGATATGTCCAGTTTCTGTCAACAATTTTCTGTCCTATTCAAACAGGTAGGTCATTTTGTACAAGGTGTTGAACATCTGTGAAGTTTACCCTAGCTGTAGTTAGAGGAGAGAAATGGTTAACCACAGTACAACTATTACTGCAATATTTTTCTTACATGTGGATTAATCAGTTCCATGCCAGCCCCTTTGAATGGTCCCTTACCTTTAATGATAGATTTTCTATGGAAATCAATGCTGTCAATGTTTAATCATAAAAAACATAAAATGGTTTGTTTTGGAAGGGACCTTAAAAATCATCTAGTTCTAACTATTCTAAGGGGGCAGGTTGCTCGGAGCCCTGTCCAACCTGTTCTTGAATACTTCTAGGTTTGGGGCATCCACAACTTTTCTGGGCAACCTGTTCCAGTGTCTCGCCACCCTCATAGTAAATAACTCCTTCCTAATGTCTAATCTAAACCTACTGTCCTTCAGTTTAAGACCATGGTCTTTGTATTCTCATAACATGCCATTGTAAAAACTTCCTTTCCAAGCCTTTTTGTAGGCCCCTTTTAAGTACCAGAAGGCTCCTATAAGATAGGAGCACTTTACAACACACAATATCAATGACAAGGAAATCCCCATGCTATTGATACTGTTAAAAAGTATTCAATTTGTGATCGGCAAATGTATCAAAGAAAAATGCAGTACCTCTGGATTTAAATGGTCTTCACTGTCTTTTTCCTCAAGCCTTATGATCTCTACCCCTCGAAAAAGTAGAAAAGGTTCAGGTGTAATGCAGTATCCAGAAGAAAGAAAAACTAGAAGAGATATGGATAGCACGGGAAGTACATGCCTCCCCACATGCTCATTCCAGGTCTGTACCATTTCCAAATAAGGAAGCCTATGGGAAAATTTTTATCTGAATATGATCACTTGTTCTGGGTTGGATACTGTTCCCCATGCAATTTAAAATGCTGCAGCTGATTTCTCTTAACTTGGTGTATCTTCCAAGGGTTGATTTATTGGTATATTCAAGTTCTTACAGCTGTCATAACTTGACAAACCCCAGAGTCTTCACTCAAAATAGCACTCTAGTGTAGCAACAAATGGTCACGTGCTGGAGACATAGGTTTGGGGCAGGTTTTCTTTTTTTTTTTTTTTTTTTGGTTGATTGGTTGGTTTTTAGTTGGGTTTTTTTATTATTGTTGTTTTGGTCACAGAAATATTGAAGGCTTAGAACTTATAGACTCCATTCTCTACATAGCCAATGGACTGTAGTTTGTGCCTAATATACACTTAGGCTTATATGCCTAAGTGTATATTAGGAATACCTCAAAATATACTCTTAACTGCAAGAAGCATGATTATTCCTTCTGTACCTATTATTTAATTGAAATGTATCTGGAAAAAATGAAATGGGGCAAAATCCTCTCTATTTACAGGCTCTGTAATTTTACTAAATATAGTACTTTGAAGAGCAGTGACAGTGTATTATTTTCATGGACAATTTGTGAAGCTGAAATGCAAGAGGCTTCTGCACATTAAAAACTCTACATTCCTAGAGTTGATCTTATACATTCCCATAGATAAATATGATAAAAAAACCTTCATTCCTCCTTGCTCTTTTTTTACTTTCAACTTATGAACTAGTTTCAACTGATAGAAATAATTTATAACCTAAATATAGAAAAATGGGGTGCGTGTGGGTGTGGGGTGTGTGTGCATGTGTATCTTTCTTCTGGGGGAAAAAAGCTCCAAGAAAACAACCCCACAAACAAAAACCCCTCAAATTTTGGGTAAAAGACCATTATTTAGATAAGACTGGATACTTATTATTTTGTGATATACTATATCTTTGCCTAAAATGCCCTTTTTTCTTTTTCTTTTTTTTTTTCTCATCAAAAAGTGACCTGTTCTGTTTCATATATGAAAGGTGCACATTAAAAGAATATGAGCTAGCAAATATCTTTACTGAAGCACTGTTGGCAGCCGAGATCACTGACAACTTCCTGGCTGTGATTCATAATCTATATTGGTGCCTTTGAGACAGCAAGCTATTGATTTTTCCCAGTCTATAATCCAAGACCATATACACAGCTTGTTAGACATCTGTGGGAATATAAACTGAGTTTTGATACAATTTAGGGAGCTTCTGTTAGCAGGGCACTTAGTTTTTGTCTTTGAGAAAATCTTTACACTTCTGTGTAATCTTGAAGACATTTTTAACAGTTAATTCAATTGTGTTTGGGTTGTTTTTCTTTTTTTTCCCTTTTTGTAAACTGTTTTCCTGAGTGTAACTCATGTGAAGCAAATTTTAAGTGGGAAATTATTACATATAGGGAACTTTTTCTAATGCCATTATAGCTTTTCTCTTCTTTTTATTTCCTTTGATCTTTTTCAAGTTTAATTTGGAAGTACTCCTAGTTTTTTATGTTTAATATCGTGTCCATTTTATCTGTCCTTCCCAGGAAAGCATTCCTGTCTTTTCTGTGATACTTATGGTACACATGCGTAAAAAACTTTCAAAAGAACAATCATTAACTGCAGTGCACTTCCCCCACCATAAAGGATATTAGATAAGTGCACTAGAACTCTTCAAAAACTACACGTAGCTAAAAAATACTTTAAGGGTTCAAGAACTACGTTTAGTGTTTTCTGTCTTCTGAGAGTCAACTAAGGCAAAGAAAGAGGCTAATACAGTTTGGAGTTTATCCAGTAATGTAGGAATGCCATAGGGAACAGTCTTAATGTATGTTCCTTTAAATATTATTTAATATTTGTCCAAGAACACTTTAAGGGCTGCCATGTAAGGACAATAACACTGATCAGTACTCTGTGGACTTCGGATGATAGAAATATTGCCATGCACATCATCACATTGCATGCTGGTTTGGAAGGCTAGGAAAATATTTACGCTCTCTCCAAAATCAAAATAACGCCTTCTTGACTGTATATAATAATTTAGCTAAATTTGGATGATCCAGAAACCATATAATCAGAAGGGGGTAATTGCTTGTTTTATTTTATATGATGGATAGATTTTCTTAAACAATAGGGAGAAAAATGTTGGTACCCATGTATATAGAGATTAGCAAAATTTTGTATTAGAAAGCTGGACAAATTTTCATAAGCAGTGGAAAAAAATAATTATATTATAGCATGAAAAAAATCACATTGGAATAGACTACTTCTAAATGGAATTTTTACAGAAGACCATTTCAAATTTGAAAACAGTTTTTCATAAAGGGTTTTTTTTTTACTAGCTAATTTATCTACAACTTAATTGGTTTCCAGGAAAATAAATTAAGTTTCTAATTCTCTGTATGTTTATCCATTTCTCAACCTGAAGATCATGAGTAAATCAACTGAATTAGTATTATGCTTTAAGTTAAACAAAAGACAGTGTTTTTGCAAGGTCAGAGATAATGGAATGTAGAAAAAGTTAGAAATCTAGAATAGATTGAATTTATTAATTTTGGTTTCAATCAGATAGCATATTTCACAACATTGCTTTCCACTATTTGTATAATTTTATAGTCATATTTAAGCTGAATTATTTACAGAAAATGTTTAAATAAGCCCTCCTCCAAAAAAACCCAACATTTTCTATTTTATTCTATGCTTAATTATTGTGTGGAAAAATCTTACATATTCCAGTCTTTATCTTTCCTAATTTCCTATCCACCTGCTGGAATCTAACGCGGAGCAAAAAGACAGCTTACATGGACTGACCCTGCCAATGCAGACTGCAAAATGAAATAGGAAGGACAAAATTATCAAAAGGCAAGGAGAGCATGCTGAAGTTTTGAATGCTAATTATAGTTCACTAGGTTATCCAGACCAAGCGGCTACAAGAGAAAAAACAAAGAATTTGGTTTAATGCCTTCAGCACTTCTAATGTCAAGAAAAATATTTATTACTCATTATTTCTGGAAATCTGGAAGGATTTGGGTTCCATTCATCGTCTCAAAACTGTGAGAAACAGATCATGGTTGCTCATATAACAGGATGGCAAAGAAAGAATGAGCAGACACTGTGCTCATGAGCACTCTAGAAATGCATGTGATGATAAAAATGATAAATTAGGAGGTGGAGCATAGTTATCAATAGCAGATAACACAGTTTTACTAAACAAACTGCCGTTCTCACAATAAGTAGCTCAAAGTTGTTCTACCTACACACAGGTAGTTCAGTAGAGGTTAATCTTGCTCAAGTTCAGATGCTATTTTAAAAGTGATTAAAAAATGTGGAGAAATGTCTGTGCTTAGTGCATGTCTAGGTTTGTACTCTCACAGAAAGGCTGGAGACAAATGTTCCTTCATTATAATTTTCCATCTGGAATTCTGCATACACAGCTGTACCAAAAACAGAAATTGCACACTGCCCTGTTAGTTGCCCTTTCCTATCTTCTGAATTCAGTATTAACAAAGGCTGTTTTCCCAATGTGAAAGTAAATGTATGACTATATTCAAATCACACAGTGTGAGGGACAAGTATTTCCATCTTTATTCTCTTATTACTCAGCAAAACTTGCACTTCCCCTTCACTCAACTCCCTTCTACCAGCTAAGTACTGCAATAGTCACAAGCTATATTTTAATGAACATCATAGGGAAAAAATTAACATGTATTTTGAGAGTTCATTTTCACATGTAGTTATAGGAAAGGATAAGAGAACATTAGCTAAAATTCATATATTGTACCTTAATACAGAGGCAAACTCTAGATATCAGTGGGTGTAATAAAATTCCAGTGTCCCGGCTAAGGATATTATAAATGCTCTTTCTTTTCTTCAAATAAGAGTATCAATCCACACAGAGAAATGTATTCAATGCCTGTACCACACGATTGTAAACTGAAGTTGTGCAAGCTTTTCAAGTGGCTGTACCTTCATTTTTCACCTTTTGCTAGTTTTTAATAAAAATCTGCCTTTTTCCTCAGCTAAAGGGAGTAAGAAGGGAGTAAGTTCTAGAGTAATAAATGTAGTAAATTATAATTCCTCTCATTTTTTGTACCTAGGATCTGGAAATCAGCACAGGGCAGAAATTGGGCAAACTCAACTCTATATATGGGTACAATATTTTGTACAGATCATGAGGTATATCGTAGCAAAGGGAGTCACAGCGTATGATTATCACTGGGAGTTGCAAATGGGTGTAATTATGAGGATTGTAATTTAATATGAAACCTGTTAAGAGTTGTGGTTTTTTGTGGGTTTCCAGTTTTTAACGGAATTGCTCTTTGGAACCCCCTTTTTCAAGGAAAGTCCTAAGGGCCAACTGCCTTTCTAGATGTATATTTGTAAGACTCAGGAGGAGAGAGGGCCACAGTGACCACCCATGTCAATGAAGACAAAGTGTATACAGGACAGAGGAGATAGCTTTCTCTGATTTGTCAAAGCCCCAGTAAGTTTTTAGACTTTCTGCTTATTTAATTGAGAACGAGACCCTGTCTAAAGTAGATGAAAAACACTGAAGAGGAATTTTTGGAAACTTGTGAAGGCCTTATGGATGATTTTCTAGAAATAGGTAATGACCTGTAAATACATATTTCAAATTGGTCAGCTTTTTATATGTCAAAAATAAGAAGAGGCATCAGTCCCTTAAATTGTCACCAAATAATCATGTAAAAATGGAGAACATTAAATATTTACTATAAATAACAGCAAATTGCTATTTCAAAGTTGTCTCTAGTAGCCCATTGATTGGCAAGAAAAATTCACTGAGATTTTATCACTCTTTCTGTGAGAAATAGACAGGCATGTTTCACAATTCTTTTTTTAGCTTATTTCAGAATTCCTGTATTTCATGGATTTAAAATTAGATCAACTAACATCACAGAACCTCTAATTCATTTAACCTCTTCCTCCAGAATGACATTTGTGTTATCTGCAGATGAAGAACATATATAACAAAAAATGAGAATAAGTATTTTTTAAATGTATATATATTTTTATACCAGCAACAAGAAAACTAGCTTCTGAAGCTCATCCATCTCTGCTTTAAGGATGGATGATTATTGCTCCTTAACCTCCTTTATTTTTCTCAGAAATTATATTCTGTATTCTTTCCTCAAATAGGAAGAAAAAAAAAAGGGCCAGTCCACAGGGCTAAAGTATGGACCACAGTTTCTTAGAAAGCAATTATTTTAAGGAAACATTAGAATATTTCTGTAATTATGAATATTGTCATTTAATATAAAACACATTAGGACTCGTGTTCTTGTGTGTTTCCAGTTTTTAAAGGATTTTTTTTCCTACCAATTCCCAGAAATCCTATTTACTTCAATAGTAGCTGCAGGTGCCGAAAATCCATTTGAATAGTCCATAGTGATTTGAAATTTTGCAGTGGCCTTTCTCTCACACACATGCTCACACATGTTACTCTTTTCCCCTCTATCTGTTTGCCTCCATCTGCCCAAGATTAAGGCCAGTCTTGCCAGACATGGATACTCTTATAGTGGAGATATGAAAATTACAAAGAAGCAGTTAAATGAATGGGGGGGGAGGGGGAGGGAAGAAAATGGAAATAAATTTGAAGCTCTTATGCAGCTTTTTTCTCCCAGAACTGTTAAAAAACAAAATGCAACCTTATTATGAGAAGCTAGATTTCCTAGAATATTAATCAAGACTCAAGGTACATGCAGATGACTGAATTCTTTTAGAAGCACCTCTAATGCATTTTTACAAGGGTCATTGTGTTTTACAATGTAACAAAAAAAAAAAAGAAAAAAGGGAATAAATCACATTTTTACTATACTTGAAATAAAAATAAGCAATTGGAAATGCATTGTAAACAGGATTATTCAAACTCAGCTTGCCATAAGATAGAAACAGCTTTTAAGCAGGCTGTTACATAAAGGTCCAGCATTTCTGAGATTTTTATGAGAGCAATCTAATGCATTGGTCAGACAAGGTTAAGAATAATGCCCTTGCAGTCTCCCTAGATGCAATGATGGTATTTGATGTGAATAAAAAGGCTACACTTTCTGGGTGTTGCTGAAACTGAACTGCATAGACATCTGTTTGGAGATTTGCTTATGAACTTTAATATTCCTCAGGAAAAAATAAAATCAAATAAAATTTCCACAGTCTTTTTGAATCTTTATTTTTTTTCCTGAGTTTTGTACTTATGCTTTGTTGTCCATCTTTTCCTCCTTTCTTCACATTAGCTTTCAAAACACTTCCTGAGGCTTTTAGAAATGTCGTAAACTTACTGTATCATTACTGATGCACACAAACAGGAACATAAATGAATACTGTATGTGGATGACATTCTTCTCTTTATAACCCATCCTGATATTTCAATCCCAGCTATTACACTGTTCATAAATCAGTTTGGGATCCTCTCTGGCTTTAAAAGTAATTATAATAAATCCAAAGATATGTTTATGTATAGGAGGCCAATTGAACCCTTTGCTTTTCAGTTTCCATTTAAATTGGTCTCCAGAGGTCTTACCCCAGGTTATTTATTCCTTTTTCTTTAGATCTGCTGTACAGATTTAATCTTGCTTCTCTGCTTTGTAAAATTCAAGAGACGCTGTACAGGTGGTTTTCTTTCTTTTTTTTTTTTTTTTATTACAAGCAAGAGCTGTCATTAATTAAAAACAAAATGCATTTTGTGTTTTTCTCTGATAATAAGTAAACTTACTAAGGTATTGTGAAGACTGGGTTAAGATATGTTTCTAGGTGCCTTGAAAGGAATTGCCCAACTCAGTTACTTTAATACAGAACAAAAAAATGTTAGTCTGCTCTGTAATTCTTCCTTTTGCCTGACTGTTAAGTAGAATTCAGCTTCTAAGTCCTTTCTTTCTGCATCTTTCTGACTGATTAAATTCCCATACAGGAATCATATCAAGGTAAGTTGGCATGTCAGTAGGTGTGGATTAGAGCAACAGAACTGCATGGCTGGAAAGCTTTGTCTGATCACACAGACCTCTGATTTCACAAAGCTATTCTTCCAGAAATGCAGCAAATGCCAGAGTATCTTGAAAGAGGTCAGCTGAGAGAGAAGATGCAAATCTTAGCAACGACCTGTTAAGTGCAATGTAAAAAACAAGGGAATTTATTTCATGAAACATAGACCTGAGGAACACCCTTGCACAGCATTTTATTTCACCTTTTTCATTTTACCTCCATCCCCTAAATAAAATGTGAGCCACATGTAAAATTCAAATCTGTGAGTGAAAATGTCCCTTTTCAAATATAATAACTCATCAAATAAATATCAAATATTTCAAATCCTTTTCATTGTCTTTGCAGGTGAAGGATATAACTTCATCTTTATAAGAGAGATAAAAAACAGTGCTTCATATGTTTTGATTGTGAAATAATTTTCACTGTAAGAAACCATACTTCAACAGTTTGATGTTACAGAAATGGGCATATGAGGAGGGATATTATGAGGAGCAGTACTGGGCTGACCTTAGTTTGCATCAACGCTGTTTATGTCCAGGAGCTGCTAGAATACAGAGAGGAGAGGAATATTGTAAGAGAGGGGTTTTTTTGGTGGGAGACAGTGGGAGCATGGGAGTGGTTTTTTGGCTTGTTGGTGGAGTTTTCTTGTTTGTTTAGGTTTTTTGGTATTGTTTTTGTTTTGGGTTTTCTTTGTTGGTGGTTTTTTGTTGTTGTTGTTGTTTTTTTGGTTTTTTTTTTTTGTGAGGGGCAGTATGTTTTTTAGGAAAGCTCTGAAAGACATGTAATAATCAGATGTCCAGAAGCTGTGGCTTTAAGAACACCACAATTTATAAAAACAGGTAGAACAAAATTTTTATATACTCTTCTGGAAAGGGGGAGTTTTTCTAGAGATCGAGACTGTAGAATTAAGAAATGCTGGATGCTAATGTAAGCTGAACCAGAAAACCAGACTAGAAAAAAGGGCTACCTGCAAGGACCAGATAAGCAGGTTAGCTCAAGAGATTTCATTTAATCTCTCACCAAAAAGATTCAAGTTTCCTCTCTAAATTACAGAGAATAATTGTTTTTTATGGAGAATGATTTTTTTTGTTTCATCTATTTTTATTAAATTTATTTTCTGTTACTAATAGGCAGTCTCTATTTTTGAAATTTTCTGGAACATTCATTTGTAAGAGGGTAAAACACATCTGCTTCAGGGTTCAGGTTAGTGCACTGTCACATCATGATGTGCCTTACCATTTTTAAATTACCTCATATACTGACTGGAGGATTGAATTATATCTGCTACTAAAGGATACTAAGCAAACTGGCCAAAATACTTTTTCACTGATTCAGATCAATAGACCCAAATGATCCTTTTTATAGGACAGTCTTTCCTAGCAATGGACTGCACAACACATTATAAATATTAATTCCTACAATATAACTCTTTAAAATGCAAAAAATGTCAGTGTTCTAGATGGTTTCAAATTTCTTTGCCTTTCCCATTTTTTCCTTGATTTGAGATAGCAGCTTTATTTCTGTTAAATTATGACCAACTATGTTTTGGAATGTCAGTTTAGTATACAGATTTATTAGCTCATACCATATTCAAGACTCTATGGCCTTATCCTAACCCACTTGTGAAAAATACAGATTGAGTAAATGATTACTGTGTTTGGACATGCACCAAGATGAATGTCTTCTGAACGAAGCTAAAATCCATTTTCAGTCTAACATAAACCTTTACTTGGAGTTGCATTTGTCTTCATAGAATCAAACAGGACTTGCTGGTGTGTTCTTTGTTTTTTGGGGCTTTTTCAACAAAGAAAAATTAACTTCCTTTCCATTCATTTACAAATGACTGACATCAACATCCTCTGTATCCCCTCCAATGGAATGAGCTCCTCAAAATCTTGTGCCCTAGATTTGGCTGAGATAGAGTTAATATTGTGCTTTAGTAAGTGGTACAGTGCTGTGGTTTTGGGATTTGGTATTGAGAATAATGTGGATAGCACATTAATGTTTTAGATGTTGCTAAGTGGTGCTTAGTCTAAATTAAGCACTTCTCTGTCTCATGCTCTGCCTGTGAGCAGATTCACAAGATGCTGGGAGGGAGCACAGCCAGGACAGCTGACCCAAAGTGGCCAAATAGATATTCCATACCACAGAGTGTGATGCCCAGTATATAAACCGATGGAGGTGGCCAGAAGACATTGATTGCTGCTCTGGGACAGACTGGACAATGGTCAGCAGGAGGTGAGCGATTGCAATGTGCATCACTTATCTTGGGTTTTATTCCTCCCTCTCTCCTTTTTATTTCAATAATTATTGTCATACTGTTATTTTACTTTATTTAATTTATTAAAGCCTGTAGGTTTTACCATTTTCTGATTCTCTTTCCCATCTCACTTGGGCCATGGGTGGGAGAAAGACCAGCTACAGAGTATTTAGTTGTCCGCTGGTTTTGAACCGCAGTAGTCCTTGAAACTGAATTGAAACCTTGAAACTTATTTTAGTAATAGTTCTTTCTTTAGAAGCACACTTTTACACAAATGAAGCTATTGACGTTTTCCTGGGAATAAACATTGTATCTATAGAAAAGCCTGTAGGATCTTGAGCCTATTAGGTTCTGAGATGCCATTTGCTTTTCAAGTGAATGCTTAGTGTTGATTTTGACCTTACGAATACTTATGAGGTTTACACTCCTGTCTGCAATGGATACATAGATTTTGGAGATCTTCAGTGTGTTTATCTCTAGGGTTAAAAAAAAATACTAATACTGGGGGTTCTCTTTCTTAGAATGTTCTTATTTCCACTTTTCTACTGAGAACCCCTAGATATACAAATCATGAGTCTATTCTGGAAGGCTTATCTCTTTTGTAAACCTCTTTTGGGTAGGAAAGACATGAGAGTAGTAGTAAGCACTTCCCTGCTGGATATATAGTAGAGGTTCAAAAACTGCATTGAACTATCTGTATTATTGCACAATAGTTTTGATCGTGGATTATATTTTTTTGTGGATTTGTGGATTACATTCACCTTTGTAATTTGAAATCTCTCTGTCTGAACATATAGGATTTAGAAATATTAAGTGGCATTATGTTTCTCAATGTCCTTGGTTCTCTTTCAAATAGTTTTTACATAATATCTGTGTGTGCCTCCATATATGCAAATATGCATATTTAGATTTGGTTGGGGTTTTTTTCATGATTTCCCTTCCTAAAGGGAAATAATTTGATCCAAGTCATTCTAGGATCAATGAGAATCATATCATTGATTACTGTGTAAATACATTCAGTTCTCAAGTATCCAACTCTGGTCTCAGTTACAGACACAGTGTTATGATTGCTGGGGGCAGTCTATGTCTTATTCTCTAATTCTTGGTCTTGGTAATTTAATTGGTCTTACATAAATCCAGAGAAAAATGTCTTTGAATAAGCACGTTTTAATATAAATACTGGAGATAGCTTGCTACTACAGAATGATACGTTTCTGAAATACTTAGAGTAATACTAATCAGCCTAATTTTTATTCTTTTTGTGCTTATCCTAGAAAGTTTTCTTGGTATGCATATTTCTGTTTATTACCATCAGCAGGTGTGGAAGACATTCGGGTCAAGTTGACTCTTCAGACAAAAAACTACATCATGTTGCTGCATGATAGCAGAATTATGAATTCTATGAAAATCAGACTTGGTTTTTTTAAGCTTTTTTTTTATTATTTCCATAGGTGTTTTGAAAGTACTGTTCAGAACTCTGTGTTGAACCAATTAATAGGCTACTATCACCTCATATAATTAAACTTGCCTAGAATATGGGGTTGCATTTTAAATGTACCTGCTTACACCCATTCCATGTTAAAAGCTACATGGTCTAGAAAACTCAAGGAGTGTTTTGCACATCTTTGTGCATAATTCTCTTCTTTATTTGATAATATGTAGGCCAATATGGAAGGTAGAAGGAGGACACAATTCAGACATGCACAATGTGTATGATAATGAACAAAGTTAGATAGGGTATTTTTCTTCATTTAACAGTTAAGACCAGGAAAGAAGCAACATATATAAAGAATATTGGGGGGCAAAAGAATATATATATTTTATGTCATTCTTAATGGTGGAACTCCATCCGAAAGATATCTGCCTCCTGATTTTGACAGGATTCAAAACATGGATAAGAATCTATGATATATTTCACTTAATTAAAAATATTAAGAGTGAATAAACAAATGACAACTTATTATGAAAATCAGTGAGGAAAAGAAACTTGAAATTAAGGTAGAATTTCAAGGTTTAGTGGTATATTATCTATTTTTTTTGCAAAACTGTAAAGATATAGTTACAAACCAGATATAATTTAAATGGAGAAAATTAGGAAACAAATTTATTAGGAGGCAGGTTTTACCTTAGAATTATCACTTCAGAAGTACTCATTGCTGAAAATAAACCTGAGGGAATGCTTTTCCACTTATTATAAGCCTGATCCTTGATCTTGCAGTATGCTGAGGTTTGCTTTTTGGGTTCTGTGCTTTAATTGTTTTGGCTAGCACCATGCTGAATTGCAACCCTGGCCTTTAACTGCTAAGAGGATATAACTCTAGTAAACAGAACAACATATCCATGGCAACCTACAGTTTTACTTCTTACTCTTCAAAACACAAAAGGGTAATTATTTTTTTTCATTATATTTTTATATTCCTATGGCTCATAATAACAGTGATGACCTCCTGGCTGGGCATTTCCAAGCTATTAATGACAGGCTGAGTTATGCGACCTTGACTTCACCTGGAGCCATTAACTTTTCTATCTAGTCATTAACTGCTGAGAAATGCCCTCCCTTTTGGTCATTATTTTTTATATATGCATTTCTTAAACAGGCATTTTCTGCAACAATTACATGTCAGAGTAATTTCATATTTTTTATTAATAAGTACTATCTTATCTTTGTGTTCAAGCCACAGGGATCCTTTGACATCTAGCAGCTTGCACATCATTTAAGTTCCTAAGGAAGAGGTCGTCATTTATGCACAGGCAAATGGGAGACAGAGGGCTTAAAACAGCACGTTTTACATGGGAGGAAAAATCCGTGCATCGTTTGAGTTAAATCTATGGAGCATATTCAGAAATGCTGAGGAATTCATTTTTAGATCGGGCATTTAGATGTACAATGTATGTATGCCACAATACCAGCTAGAAAACCCTTAACGTTAATAGTAAAGGTGACCTCTAAGTTATCCCTCCTGACTACTGGATCTTTAGACAAAATGGTTAGTAATTTCACTGGGATTAATTTGCCAGCATTTTGCAGACCCTTATCTTATTTTCTGCAACTCATAGAGGGATCAGAATCCACATGATATATTTCTCTTATCTGTCAGTGCAGCAGCATAAGATAAAAGAAGATTCTTTATTGAATGGATATATTTTTCATTGTCCTTCATACCACAGATTAAATGGGTCTTGTATGATTTTTCTTTTCCTGATACAGCAAGCCATACTTCTGCATGAATAACTTCTCTGTAATTTGAGAACTCTTATGAAGGGCTCAGTAATCAATTTTTTAGATGCTGTAATTAGTGGCCTTACCTGGATCAAAACCTAAATGTTGCTGGAGGGGAAAAAGGTTGTAGAAAGGGTGGGCCTTAGTTGTCTGCATGGATGACAATTATCATATATGCCTGGAAATATCAGCAGCAGAGGATTTGTCTAATTTATTTGTTCCTGTAACTCAGACATTGAGTTATACTTCTGTAAACAATGTTTGTTCAATGAAGTGCTTAGTTCTTTGCATAGGAAAATTCTCTGACAATATCCTTGACTAACAGGAGATATCTGTCCTATGAAGAGAAAAGAACGTTTCCAGGAGATAAAATTTGTTATTCTTTTTGCTGTTATTTTATTAAGGTGTCTGGTTTATTAGAGCATATCATCCTAATTTTGTGCAGCAGAAGTGGGGGGCAGTGGGGAGAGTGTGGAAGCAGAGAGAGGTGAACAAGGCCAGAAGAACATATACTAAAGTAAACTCTGCAAATCTTGATAAATGCAACTCCACCAGTAAGTGACAATATAGGTGAAATATTTCTCTTTTAAACTTTTTCCATTAGTTTTTTGACAGGAATATACTAGTTCAGCTTTAATGAGATTCTAGTGTAAAAACTTCAGGGCTAAATAAAAGAAACAAATCAAAAGGACCGGATGATTGCCATTTAATGTGAAAGAATGAAAGTGCAAACAATCATTGTATGACATCTAGCTGTGCTAGTCACTGCAGAATGACAGGTAGAACAATTCAAAGTTACTGATCTAAAGATGGAATAACAGCTCATATGTTTGAAGTGCTCAGAAGATGAAGAAATAAAACAGACTCTAAGATAAGACATGGTTAAGCCTTTTAAATTCCATGCCTTATTGTCAGCATCATTTGAACGCTTTTGTACACATTTTTTTCCCCCTCAGAAACTATTTTATCGAAGGAATTACTTTTAAGAGCTGATTTTTATTATTATCCTCCAGGCTGTATGGTGTGCTTTGTTTTTCAACAAGACGAGAAAAAATGTACACAATGAAAAGTATATTACTAGTTTTCTAAGCACACATATTGTATATATTCAGAAGTATGCACTCTGAGTATATATTGGTTATATATTGGTAAGCTGTGAATTATAAGTAAGTTCAATAAACCACATTCTAATTTACTCTACAGGTAGTCTCACTTTTTTAACATGTGACTTAATGAATTTTTTATGAAATTCTGTTTATATTTTCCTTGTCTATTCTTTTCTTGAGATTATTTTAAGGCTCTAAGGAAAATCACCTATTCTTTCTTTCAGCAAGCCCTTTTTATCAGTGAAATAACCTATTCTAGTTACTGCTGGAAACAATAATCTGTAATTGCTGCTTTCAGTCCTAATTTGGCTTGTCTCTAGTTTTTCATCTCAATCTAATCTAAACCTATTTGAGCAAATAAAATGATATTTACCTCATCCTCTGTTACAAGCTTTCAAGATTACAGGCTTCAGGAAAAATCAATACAAAATACCAGCTTAGCAGCAGGTTTGTGCTCAGAAAGAATGCTAACTTTTCTTTCCTGCATTTTCTGACTCTCTACTCCCCTGGAGTGAAAGCAAACCTTAGACTGTAAGGACTGAAGGGTAAAAAAAAAAAGAAACACAAAACCCCCAGCCTTCAATGATGTGTTTGGTTCATGATTAGTAGCCACTTTTGAACTTACAAGCCGAAGTGCAGTGCATGGTCAAGCTCCTAACCTTTAGCTTCTGCTTCCACACTACACATCTTACAGAGTTCACCAAAAGGAAGGATCTCGACCTCACGGATGATTTTTCAGACTCAAATGCCATCTTCATTTATTATTTATTTGCTCCAAGCAGTTGGGATTTGAGGTATCATCATACCTGACTGACTGATTTAAGGAAGTGGCCACCTCTCTGTGGGGGGATCTCATGAGAATAAAATCCTATTACTTTCCAAAAAGATTACTTCATTTGCTGCCTGGAATAAGCTTTTGAAGAAAACATTTGAATTTTGAGTTTGTAAACAACGAAGAATTCTCAACAGTGCTGCCTTTTGGTCTTGTTTTCTTTCTTTCCTTTTTTTTTTATTTTTGTTTGCTTTTTATTTTCCTTTTTTTTTTTTTCTGAATAGGACATCTGGTTGTTTTTCATTTAGATTTTGCTTTGTTATATTTTTGTTGGACTTTTTGACCAAGAAACTTATCAATAGAAAAATACGTGTCTTTATGAGAATATTACTGTACTTATAAACCTTTTCAAATTATTCATTCTGTCTCTTTGTAAAAGAGAAAAGCTCCTCCTTTTAAAACTTACATTGGATTTCTTATTCAATGGTTTTATCACAGACTTCCTCTTCCCATCCCCACTTTGTGAATGGTGTCTGATTTGAAAAATTATGCATTATTTTTTCTCTCTTTAGACAGACACATGCAAAAAGTTTACCACTACATTTTTATTTCCCTCATAATATTAGCAGTTTTATTGATACATTTAGGGGAAAAATGTAAATAGGATATTAAGACCTATTGTATTCACCTAACTGTGGTTACTAAATTAGTACCCCAGCCACTCTAGGCAGGGAAGCAATCAGTGAAGGAAGAACCTTTGGAGTGCTTGAGTCTTAGATGAACTGAACTGCTCTTTGGAGAGACTTTTTGTTTTATTTAATACAGATGGTAGCAGAGGTAACCTCAGGTGTTTAATCCCAAACTTATTTGGGATAAATCCTAAGTGATAATTTTTCTGCAAGTATCTTCTAAGACAAGACCCCTATTACACAGACCTTTTCTCACCTGTATAGGATTCTCCAGGAACCCAGAGTGGCTAAGTGTCTATTAACTTCAAGTACAACCCTGACAGAAACACCCAAAGCTTAGGAAGAGCAGTTCCTAAATGTAATTACTCTATTTTTGCAGAGTGATCTGTTAGATGCAAGTATCTGAAAAATGATTGAAGATTATTTTACTCCACTTGTGTCCAAGATTTGCCAGTGTGTAGGTGAAGTCAAGGCTCTCTTGTATCTCTTTCTCACCAGTCCTCTTTACCAGTGGTAATGATTTATCCTCAGGTGATTATGTGTCTCCTTTTCAAAGAGAAAATGGGACAGCTTACACTGCCCAGAGCTGTTGTTCCAAGATCTCCTCAGATTCTTTTATCACCTACATTCAGCTCACATTTTGAGCCTATATATTCTTAATAAAAACCAAAATAGGAAACATATGACTTTGGAAAAAAAAAAAAAAAAACGCTTTTATTTTATAGTCCTATGTATTGATCTCATTAAGCTTTGTGAAACTTCATCCCCATTTTTTAAGCTGACATAGGAGGAATGTGATCAAATTGCCTGTCCATCTCTCAGTCATGCCAATAACTTTGGAAGTCTTTTACCTATTCAAGAAAATTTGACACCCATAGATAAATGCTTATAATTCTAAGTTCAAGCAGTAGGTGGATACTGCCTATCCCATCCATATACATAACTCTTTGGACAGAAATGAGGGGTTGTATACTGTTTAGGCCAGGGACACTACTGGAACTTTCACTGCATTTTATCCCGGTGCAATTTCTGATTCTGCTAGTGGTTTTGAAGAGTCTCTTAGCAATTTAGGCGAGATATACAAATTCATACTTAGCACATCTATATACAATTTTGATGAAAGCATTGAACAAGCTTCTCTGTTCTATTTCAAGAGCCCTTTTACATTTAGTTTTCACCACTTCTTCTGAAGCTATTTGCAGATAAAACTGGCTGAAATAATACAATGATACAGCATAGTCACAGTTATATCAGCTGAAGGTGTTTACACACTGGTTGTAAACTCCTTCTAAAAACTTACAAAATTTCCCCTAATTGCTACAAAAACTACTTCACCATGGCAAAATAGATAAAAACTTCACTCAGCTCATTAGACAAGTACAGAGGAAAGTGTACACTCACTATTAATTGTAAAATACTTATTAAAAAACCTCCAAAGAAGTTTATGATGTAGCAGAATTATTTTCTATGCTTATGATTTTTAAGAAAAACCAAATGAAGGTGAGCAAAAATCAGCAGAGATTGGGATTCATCCTGACTGGTCACCTGGATTCTGTGTCAAGGAACAAGGGATATTTTCTTCAGGGAATGACTGCTAGATCATTGATACCATTTTACCAGCTGAAAATGTATACAGGATGGCCTTTTAATTTTATCTTCCAAAAGCATTTTGTCTGATGATTTTGGAAGATTCCAGAAGATCTTATTTGAGTTTCTAGTACTTCTTTAAAAAATGGTAAAACAAAGATCAGTGTCACACTGAGTTGATGCAACGGGCCAATCTTCAGTTTTATTCAGCTCTGTTCAGTTTTAGAATATATTCAAATAGTAGAAATATCACATCCTTACATATCCCTGTGTAAGATTTTATTCTAGCATAATGACAGTGGTTAGGAGTGACATAGTGCAAAGTTCTCTGATGTAATGTAACCAATGAAGAGAAATAGCTGCCTCTTGAGGACAGTTCCAGAGCTCTGTATTGGGAGAGACATTTAAATGACATCTATTCACTCCACTACACTACTCCAGTCCATTTATTGTAGCCAATTGTTGTTAGCAGTCTTGTATTTCACCGGCAAGCTCTTCAGAATACTGGTAGAGTTATACAGATTCTAATACAACAGAGCATTATCTTGTAAATAATGTACCTCTGTAGCCCCAACACAGGAATCAACACAACTACCAATGTAAACAGTAACAGTGGCACAAACAGGATTTCTTGTATTTGTTAATAATGATAAAAATATTATTAGTAATGATAAGAATTAACTAGTTCTCTCAATTCCTAATCATGCATTTGTGAGATAATCTTTTAACAACTTGTCAGGGCTGATTCTTAAGGGCAGCTACTGCTTCCTGTTCTGAGCAGAGTGACGAGAAAATGTAACCAAGATAAGAGCAGAAGTCACAACTCCACATCTGCTGAGAAACCTTTGTCTTCCAGAAGGCAGTGAAAACCTTAAATTCTCCTGCAGTTGCTGAGAATTGAAACATGGCATCTTCAGGCTTAAAAGGGATCTGTGCTACTGAAGAGATATTTAAGTACTTTTTGGTCTTAATTTTCTAATACTGTCAGATTCTATACTTATGTAATCAAAGGTCATTGGATAGCTTCATGCAGTTTTTTTCTCCTTGGAAACCTGTTAGGTTTCCCATTTTTTGGTTTTAAATGCCTAAAATATGAGTTTTAAAACCAATAAAAAAATTAGTTCTTTCTGTCTGATCCTACTCCTAGTAATCTAAATGTAGAAATTCCAGGATAAGAATTTGGATATAAGTCTCGCTGCCTTAAGGTGTTGAACCCACCTGAACCTCTCTGAGCCTTTAAACACACAGAATGCCATCACAAACCCATTTTTGTTTTAAACGAGAGTGTTGCAGTATTCCCACCACTGTTCCCTTGCAAGAGCTCATACTTGGTGATTTAGCACAAGGATCTAAGCTGCACTTTATTGTTCACCCTGCAGATCCACTTGTGCAATTGCACTCAGCTAAGCACAGTGTGGGTTTGTACCTAACTTTAGTTGAGTGCAGCAGATAACTTACAGTATGTGGCCTCTCAGCTCTGAAAGGCTAAATTACACCAAAAGAAAATAAAGTATCTGAATGTCTTGAAACTAAACATTATTCTTCCATATGACCAGGAAATACTGAAGAAGTAAAGAAGATTTTGGATGCTTCACAGTGCAGGGCTACTTTGCTCACATGTGCAAATACTGACAGCCCAGAGGGGAACATGTAAAGAGTCTTCCCAAAAAATGCATTCTCAGACCTGATAATGGCTTCTACTTTGCTTTTTTCATCTCTAAAAGATTATTTTAATTGAAGTAATGCATTTTCTTTTGAATTTTCTAGGGAAGGGCAGTAGGCTGCTTTTTTTGTGTAAGATATTAGATGTAGGTTTTGTGCCTTTCCTTGTTTTCAAAAAGTAAATTTCCTGAAACACCATAAAGGAAAAAAAAAATTAAAAAGGAAATTGATGCAGAATGGGTAAAACTGAATGAAAATCAGACATTTGGATATTTTTCCTCTGAGTTCTCCATTCAGATACTTTTTTTTTTTTTTGGTGAAGTTTGGAATAGTTTCCAATCATTGGATTTTTTTTCCTCTGAATCTCTTATTCTTTCATATTTTCTCCTACTGCTGGGGATTCAGTCTCATCTGGAGGAAGAAGGCATTGAGGTCAAGTTACAGCTTAAAGAGTGTTCAACCTCTGTTTCAGGGGAAAACAGAAAAAAGACCAAATAGTCCAAACAAATGCAGAAACTCCTAAAGAATGATTTATGAGTAAAATTAATCCCTCCCATTCAGAAATGATAAATGAATATTAGTAGGAAGAATATGCTTCTTCTTTAAAGGCAATTTAGATTTCCTTAAAGTTTAGATGGTAGACAACTCTAATTTTAACCATTTTCTTTGTACATAGTGGAATTTGGATTGAACTTAAATTCAGAATGTTATCCAGCTGTAAGAATATCACAGAATACATCAATTTTTTATTGTGTTCTTAGCTTGCACTTTTTTGTGCTTGTCAATGAATTTTTCCAGACATGTTTTCTTTATTTAGTGACTAAATTGCAAAATTTTAAAAGTTTTTTTCCCTAATTTACAGAAGCAATTTCGTTTCAAATTAATAGATACAGCAGAATTTTTTGAGTTCAGAAAATTAACTGTACAATATAATGAATGATATTTTAACAGCTAAGGCAACATAATTTAAAATAGTCAGCTTAAGATTCAGAAATATAATTTTGCTTTTGTTGCAGTTGAAAAATGAAGGTTTCTTTTATATACTGTATATCCCAGGATGATTTAAAAGCACTTTCACTTAGAGAAGCTAGCTGCTATTACATATGAATTTTCAAAGCTTGCCAAGGCTTTGGAAGGAATGATGAAAATTACTATTGCACGACCTTCAGGTTTTCTTTGTTTCATAAAAGGCTAAGATAGCATTTTTGTCATTTTTCTTTCAGCTCAGGTCTTTCATCATAAATATCAAAGCATGCAATTATGCCTGCTCATATCCTACCGTATTCTGCCTGTTTTCTATCCATAGTGATGGTGTTCTCTTTAAGGATACCTTTTCCTTTTGTTTTTCACAAATCTGAAAGAAGTCCCATGTTTTTGTCGAGTACCATAAATTGTTCATGAAATGCATGTTGCACTGATTAAAAAGAAGAAGAGTTGATTAAAATAGCTTTTATTCTTTTGTTCTAAGCAAAATCCTAAAGTAATGTTTAAGTGTCAATCCTACCAGGATCATAGAAGACTGATTTGGCCTACAGGTGGAATTTTTAAATAGTGCTCGTTGTAAAAAATAGGACAATCTTCTATTAAAATCTCTAGTTTTATGCTAAATTATTCCTATTGTTCCTTTTCATTTTTCAGGTATAACTTGTTGATTTGTCTGGTATTGTTGTTTCATGTAGCCAGATCATCAAAGGCATAGAGTGCCATAGCTGCTGTTGCCTAAATTAAGTCATAGTTGAAATATATATCTCAAAATTAGGATACTTAAGTACTTCAAATGAGCATCTGTTTGCTTTATTTGCATATTTACTGATCTATCCAATTTATAAGGCATATTGACATAACACAGGTGTTATATCTGGCTGAAAGATCCATGTCTTATTTCCTTCTGATTTTTTTTCTAATTTGGGCTTGGGTTTCTCCAACTACTACCTCAAACACTAATTATGACTTATACAGTAAAAATAACAAATTCCATTAACCAGTTGAAGACAAAATATTCTTTCTTGAAAAACAGAACAGCAAACCTTTGCTACTGCTTGCAAGAACACAACTCCCCATTTTTGTTTATTATGCTCAGATTTTTATCAAATTTACAATGACACAAGGAATACATTGTTTTCATCAATTTGAACTGTGCTGTCACATGAATGTGAACTTACTGGCTATGTCTTAAGTTAAATGTCAAGGGATATACATTTTCCACATAGAATAAAATTGATTTCAAGTTTCCTTTAATGGTGGTAGAGAAAAAAAATGACACTGTATTTTTAAAACAAGTAGAAATAGCCTAGAATGTGTTAATAAAAATGTGTATGCCTAAATAGTAAAAGTGTTACTCATAGTACCTAACATAACAAGTATTTCTAATAAAAATTTAAACAAAGAAAACCTTAATGTTTAGTATGATTTGCTGATGTCAAATTATAATAAAGTTATTAACATTGTTTTCAAAAAAGCCTAATTTCACTAAAAGAACATTTAGGCATATTGAAATCTTCTTTATAAAAAGGGAAGAATCAAAAGGGAGAGGCTTTCCAAAGAGTTTTGTTTTGCAGGTAGCTTTTGAAAAGTTCCTTCTCAGCATATAAATACTCCCATCAAAGCCTCATCATAGTGGCTATATGTATCAATACTGCAAAAGAAAGGAAGATTGCATTCACCAAGAATGAATGAACAGAGTTCATTCATTCTTAAGACTTCTAAAATATTAATAGGACTTTCAAACAACGTTGCTTGCTTATGCAGTGTCCTTTCAATTTGTGGCGAAGTTGAGATGGTAGGTGGAAATTCTTACATTACTATATATATCCTTCTTCCCAAATCAGAACCTGCACTTGTTTATTCTCCCACACTGAATTATGAGTATGCTTAGAAATTAATTACATCAAAAAATACCTGCAACATGATAAAGAGTCAGAGAGCCATAAGCAAAGCAGCTGCTTGAGAAACTTTTTTATGTCTGTAGCAACTGATGGAGGATTTTGGCCTCTGCCTATCTGACAACCATCTGAAGCAACTTGGTCTTTACAGTGTGTCTATCAGCCAAAACCTGCATTTCAAAGGTTAACCATCAGTAGCAGGGGATCTTATACTGAATAACACATTAAAATACATCTTATTCTTGAACCATAATACTTGCATCCCAGAATACTTTAGAGTCTAACCACAAAGCTGTTGCTAAATGTTAAATTTCTTTTTTAATTGAAAGAAACTTCTTAATCCACTTTAGCAATCCTTATGGTTACTATAGAATAGTAACGGCAAAATTGTTTTTTGCAGATTATAAATCTCTCTACCTATAAGCATATCATAATACACGCTGAAATAATAGCTTCAACTAATAAAAATTTTGGATTTGCCTTTATTATGAAAACCATAAAAATGAAATAAAAAGTATGCAAAGTATTAAGAAGATATTCTAAAGTATTCCCTTTTGCCAAAGGTAGATACTATTAGAGACTGATGCAGGTGTGATATTTATGATGAAGGCTGAAGAGGCCAGAGCTTTGTTAATAAAATAAAGCCAGTATTACAAATTCAACATCTGTAAAGTATGGGTTCCAACCAAGAAGCAGGCAAAATACTTCAAAGTTAGGGGTGAAACCATTGCTTTCAGTATGGGCAACAAATTGGGAGAAAAAATTGAGCTGAAACATGGTATAGTGACAAACAAAGAATCAAGCAACAGAGGATAACATACATAATATCCATTATAAATCATAATGATTGCTGGAACATCATGGCACCAAAAGGACAAGTTATGCTGTGTAGTTTACAGAAATCAGAAAAAGGAGAGAGTCTTCCCATAAAATATAATATGCCAAGGAAAGGTGCCAGTGAAGGGGGTTCTTATGATGAAAATCTGTATATTTAAAGGTTAGTTCACTACAATAAGTGTATGTAAGTTGTATTGCATTGCTGAATTTAGGGGTAGGAATAAAATATTGAATGCTTAGCAAAAAAGAAGCTCAAAGATGTTACTATCTTGATATTACTGTTAATCACAATTTCTGATAATGAAATACTAATAATTTGTTATCTTAAACCAGTGCAGTGCCTTAACAAGCCACATTAAAGATGTGCGTCCTTTAAACCATTTCTTTCTAGGATTATGAATTCTAAAAACACACAGAAGAATTAAATTGGAAGTGATAATATACAGGAATTGTTTGAAAACATTGGGGCCACTAAACAGAATTGACTGCAATATAAATTACTTCAAAATTCAAGGAATAAGACTCAAACAAAAAAACAAGTACTGTGACATTAAATTACAGAAAGGATTTTTTCACTGGATTTTGTTGTTTCTTTTAATAACATAACTAGTCAAAGTGACGCTAATATCAAACATGGGGAAAATTAAATTTTTACTTAGGATAAACATATGTTGACTGTGTTATAACAGAATTACAGAAAGCATAACTTACTACAGCAGAAAATGTAAGACAAAAGTCGGTATCTGTAAATGGCAAAATCTGCAAGATTACTATAGTCAGGCTGCTAAATCCTATCTTTCCATTTAGAAATATTCATAAATTCTGTCAGGCAAACATTTAAAATAGAATAAGAGAATAAGACCACACACACAAAAAAAAAAAACCAAAAACAATTGCATATCCAGATACTAAAAAGCAAATAATGTATTGCTTAAGTGTTAAGGAAACAAGAGGTATGTGTGGAAATGTGTGGGTCTTCAGGGCTCCCAAGGGCTTATGGGACAGACTGTGAATGATAAGGACAGAGTGATAAAACAGTTTATTTCTTCCTGACAGCATTCATCTTAGGTCATACAATATCTTCAAGAGGAGATCTTTTCTCAGTGTTAATCCTACTGTACCATTATTTGCAGATGTCTCAGTTTATGGGTGACACCAATCTATTTGATATGCTTAAGGGAGAATGCCATCAAGAGGTACCTTGGCAGGCTTCAGAAGTGGGCCCAGGTGAACCTCATGAAGCTCAGCAAAGCCAAATGCAAGGTCTTTCACCTGGATTCAGACAATCCAAATTATCAGGAAAAACTGAGGGATGAATGACTTGAGCAAAGCCCTGCAGAGAAGGCTTTGGGAATAATGGTAGATGAAAAATTTGGCGGGAGCCAGCCATGTGCACTTGCAGCCCAGAATGCAACCATTTTCTCAGCTGCCAAAAGAGGAGAGTGGCCAGCAGGTTGAAGGAGGTGACTCTCCTCCTCTACTCTAATAAGATCCCACCTGGAATATTGTATCCAGCTCTGGGCATCCCAGTGCAAACAAAGACATTGATTTCACAGAACAATCCAGAGGAAGGCCACAAAAAAGATCAGAGTGCTGGAACACCACTCGTATAAAGAAAAGCTGAGTTGAGGTTGTTTAACTGCAGAAGAGAGGGCTTTAGGGAGACCTTATTGTGGTTTTCCTACTCAAAATAAATACATAAACTAGGATCAGTGTCCAGAAAATAAATTGCTAGAAGAAGAAAACTAAGATAGGAGTTTACCAGAGAAAATAAATTGTCTCACAAAATCCCAGTCAGGCCAAACTAGTCTCAGTCCTTGACTAATTGATTTTTTTAATCAGTGGCCAAGGATGAAAGAGGAATGGCATAGGGATACTATGAGTTTTAAGTAGGCCACCAAAAGTAATGTGTTTACCTCCAAGTACAATAAAGTAGTTTGTGATAGTGTATTAAGGCAACATACTTATATTCAAATGCAAAAATAATTGAATGCTTCACTGAATGAAGCATTGAAGCATCATGAATAAGTCTGATGGAGGAGAAAACACAAAAGTAGCAGTACAATTTGGTGTGTAATTTAGGTGGTCTTATGAATGAGACCATTCATAAAACATCTTTTATAAAATGGTGCATAAGGAAACCTGAATCCAGAGCACTAATTTTGATATGCAACAGAGCATTAATCAGGAGAACTTAAGTACAGGAAAGTAAAAACAAGAAAACAATATGAAATGTTACAAATAATCATATGGTGATCCAGGGATTAGTTTTAGGAAATTTACTACTAATTAAATAATTGGAATAATCTTCAATACTGTAAGATATTTTCAGAAGTATAGAGCCCCTTAGATCTGTGCACTGGACAGTTGTTGCTATGCTACATACTTCAGTCCATCTCTGTAGAACACTGGAAAGCTGTGCTGGGACACTGCCAATGAACTGCCCAATCCTACATGGTGACAGGGTCTCCAGGATCACTTTGAAAAAACAATCTTTTTCAGTATATACATTTATATCCATATACTTTTGGGTTCAGGGAGTAAAGAGAAATTACCTTAAGACCTGTGACAAGGAACAACCTGGCTGGTTAGCAGAAACCTGTATCTACTAGAAGAAAGAATATTCTAGACCCTTATATCTGCCTTTTCTTCGGCCTTGGAGAGAGCAGATCAAGCAACAAGACTCACTAAAGGTTGCAAAAGTTAAACCTCACTCCGGTAAATCTAGTTAATTATGACATATATGTTTGTTTTTCCAGCATATTTGGTGAGAGTGGAGAAGGAAGAAATATGCATTAGTAAAAGCCAGGTGTAAAGGCTGTAAAGGTCATTTTTGCTTGATTTTCAGTTTTTAGTCAGTTAAGATTCTTTGTATCTTTCTGTACTGAAAACTACCACAAACCCTTCCTAAATGTATTTAATTGTTCTTGGCCTAATCCCTTGGCAACTCATTTGTAACCATCCATTAAATTAGCACAGCACCTTTTACCCTTAAAAATCTACAGCTTACTATCTTAGACAAACTAAAGCTTTAGGAACTGTTAATTAGGAGTTACGGGACTTAGTTAAGATGGATGAAGAAGAAGGTTCTTGAACATCATCTTGTGTTGTAACATGTATTTCTATGCAAAATAGCTATTGGTTTATTAGAAATAGCAGAAGATGTTGGTTTGAGAATCTATGTAGCACACAGGAAGAAAAATATTGAAGTTGATTTGTGTGGGCTTTTTGAAGTATGAAGCAGAAAAAAATTTACTCGTGTACCGTAATTCAGGTAGTGTTACATAAAACAAGCAAACAATTTCCAAGATTTTCTGACTGGGCTATTTAGCATGCAGAATCTTCAGTCTCTAAATGTTTTCAGTGCACAGGTATTAAAAGCATTTCTAAATATTAGGGTATCTTCCATCTGCTAGAGAGAATCCACCAAGAAGGAAGAAGACTGGATAAAGCTGCATTTTGACAAGAGGAAATATTTTCAAAATATTACTTCTTGAATAAAGTCCTTGTAATGAAAAACACGGTCAGTTTTTAACCTTTGTCAATGGATGAAGTATTATTGCATTTTGATAGATAGATAGATAGATAGATAGATAGATAGATAGATAGATAGATAGATAGATAGACAGATATTCCAGGTGACTTTGGTATGTTCTCTCAATTCAGGAGAAGAACATCTGTCTGATGAATCAATATAGATACATGTAGATATATCAGGCAAATATTTTCTCACTCATATAACTTGTTTCAGAACAAAACTTTATGCATGCTCAGAAATCTTCTCTGTTAAGATAAAGTTATCTACTGCATTTATGAATATACTGTTTGCAATTTAATCCTCCAAATCAATTTTAATTTTTAAAGTGAAAAATGTTATCAAAGTCAGAAAAATATCTTCTGATAAGTTAAATGGAAAAATCTACATGAAATCAATGAAACATCAGACAAACCACCTAAATCTAAATTCATAGATATAAAAGGTATGATAGAGTAGCCTTTCATATTATGATCATGACTATGGAACAGATGTGTGTTTTTCTCATCTTTATTGCGGCTTCAAGGTTGCACTTCATTCATAGGAAATGTACAGTGGAAGTGAGATCCAGTCCGTAGATATAGCCATAACATGCAAAGATTAAGTTTTCCTGTAAGGTGATCTAAAAGAAAAATTGGTGTCCCTTCACTCTGTCTTGGTAACTGAAAGAGATAGGCTTAACGCCATTATGCTGCTTCAGAACAGTGAGTAGATTCTGCCTCTGATTAACTTCCTTAGGTATGTGTACAGATTCATGGAAGTTAATGACACTTTACTCTTTTCACTTTGCTTGAGCTAATTACAGAAAATTAAAATTGCGAGTCTTGGTTGCCTATTTTCCTAAATAAGGTAAATGTGATAGAAAGGTAGGCAGATAATAGGGTGAGGTTGATAGCCAAGTAGTGCCAAAGGTCAGCTGCAGATTAATAAATACCCAGAAATCAAGGAACTGCATACAATTCATAATTTTGAAGACTTATGCCTTCCTTATGTCACTACAGATGTGGATGCAGCACTAAAATAGTGCAAGTACAGCATAACCACAATCTCTGCACTACATATTTTTCCCTTAAATTTTAGATCACAAAGTGCAATGGCATCAGTTAAACATGATTGCAAACTGTTCTTTGATGTATTACTGTATGTTGGTTATATTAAACCATTTCTTGTTTCAATCAGAAGCAGAATAGACCACTTAGGACTGGATAAAAATACAGTCGAGACAAAGAGATGGTAGAAATAGTGTGATATTTTTAAGTTCTTATTTAATATACTTATGACTTATATTTCTTTGGGTTTCAAAGAGAGTCAAAGGGTAAAAGAATTTAGAATTATACAAAAAATCTGAAATTACAATAATATCAGTATCTGTATAAAAGAGAACTTATGTAAACTGTGGTTTTTATTTTAGCATTTTTTCTTCAGCTTCCTAAGTTACAAAAGATGTAGACACCTTCTTATATCTATCCTTTAAGGTGATACAGTATATTGATTTGACACATCTTGAGACCTAATAATCAAGTACATGTTTTTATGATTGGCTGATGTTGCCTTGTGTCTGGCTGCCTAAAGAATGTTAAGTTGACTGAGGTCATCTATAGCCTATAGATAATCTACACAACTAATAAAAATGCTAAATAGACTGTCAATCTGTTTTCCAATCATATCAAACTCCCTAATCCAATTTGTAATTTACAAGATGAAACTAATCTAAAAAAAAAAAAATAAAATATGTGTGCTTACTAGAATGGAGTGATATATTACCCGTACTCATCTAGCTGCATTTTAACATTTGAGCTTTCTATTGAAAGGCTATGATAATGAATATCATAGCCTGGTAAATTTTTAACAGATTTTTATGGACAGAACATTGTACTGGTGATCATTATCTGAAAAAAAAAAAAAGAAAAAGGCTGAGGCTCTATCTGAGCCTCAGATATGTGGAATGCATTACTTTATAACCTTAAAAATCCATTTTGTGCTTTCTCATAAGGTATTTCCAGCTGCAGATTCAGATCTGAGGATGGTATCTGGCTGAAAATATACATTATAAAAATAATAGTAATATTTTGTACTGCATACAAGTAAACTCCAATTTTTTTCTTTTGCTGATGTGGTAAAATGTATATTTCAGTTTAGTGGACTTAGAAATATAAAACATAGGAAGTGTGACTCTAGAATACTGTATTCCAGTTCCATGACAAAACTAAATTTAGTGGCAAATCCAAGAACATCCTTCTCCAAATCTGTAGGTGTTAGCAAAGATTCTATGGTCCAAAAGTTCACATTATTGAAGAGTATTATATTTTCTTACCAAGATGTGCATCTAAAGAAACCTACATTTTAACAAAGACTATGAATTTCACCATTAGTCAGATAATTTCCTAACTTCAGATAAGTTTGGTTTAAAGTCACATATTGCAGTAATTTGTAGGCCCACTGATAAATTGTCAGTCTTGTTCAGTTATGGGAATACAGATTTTGTAGCATAAGCCATTCTGCAAAAAGTTTTCATGACTTTCTGCTCTAAGTCCTATAAATCAGATAAATTTCCAGGGAGATGTGGCCATTTCCCAATTTACAGTTAATCAATACATGTTACATTTATTTTCAGTTTGCTTCTTAGAAATCAAATTCCTGAAATAATGTGTTTTTAGTTTAGAACATGAAATATTAACTCTGACTGTTTTTAATTATATCATTAACCTGAAACAAACATTTTTGCATGTAAGAATCCCATTATTTAGCTTCCTTTTCCAGTTGTAAGGCTGGATATTACAAAACCAGAATAAGTAGTTAAAAAGTTGTTAGGCTGAAAATTTGCTTTGGCTTCTGGTGACCTGTTGTTCAGACTGGCGAACTCATGGTATTTTCCATACAGCCTTATCTCCTTGTTTTCTTTTACACAAAAGCCAGAGAGAAGGGGAAAGTTTGCAGCGTTGGGTTCACACATCTCATCCTAAAATAGGAGGCCAGAGGTGCTCCCACACCCCAGCCATGCTCTGTTGTTAAAGTCAAACTAAAAGAAATAAGTAATATTTTGGTTACTAGAAGAATGAGGTTACATGCACTGGTCTAGGAGAGGAATTCACAGTACCGATCAAAGTGCTCAACTCCCATATAAATAGATTGCAAAGAGCTTCGTACTTCATGATAAAATGTCAGGTGTGCATGAGGAAGGATTCAAAATGAGGCAGAAGAAAAAAGTAATTTAATAGTAAAACTTCTGATGTTATTTTTATTTGCTGAGTATTTCTTCAGACAGCAAGTTCTAAATAAGTGAAGTTGTAAATTCTTTTAAAGTTAATTTTCAGTCTTTTGGTAAGACAAGCACAATTTATTTCCCTAAATGTCTATATGTCTATTACTATATAATCCATTAATATATCATGCCTGACTTCTACCATCACTTCAAAATGGAATAGAACTGCATTAATTTTGCTTTATTTTGCAATCACATATGAGGGTCACAGCTCATGTTCTACAGCCTAATTTCTTAGTTACTCTTTGGTGGATCCTTTAAAGTAATGTATAGATTTCCAGGGCCTTTCAGAATGGGAACATTCTGACTTCAGGTAAATTTTGATGTCATTTGCAGACAACTTGTCACATTATTCCTTCTTAAAAAAAAAAAAAGGAAAAAAAATGGAGTTTTTTTAAGAATAATGAACTTGATTACAATTTTGGTTACTTTCAAGGTAGGGGAATTTAAAAAGCTCACCAAATATAAAACAAAAGGAATTTTTAAAGTGCATCACTGAAATACTGTGAAGGGGAAAAATTAACCTCCATTCTCAGTGATGGATTTTAATGCGAGTAGATTCTGCATTATACTTCTTTACAAAATAAAGTTATTGAAACCTCCTTATGTAGAACATAAATATTCTTTTTCTTAACTTCTCTAGATACTGTAAAATCCATGCTTTTTTCAGGCCTTTCAACTTTAGGAATTGTCAATGCTATGACCATTTTAGCTTTAGTTGAATCATTGCACACATAATCCCTGAACTAAGGATCATTTCAAATGATTATTTTCTAGGTGAGATAGTTTAATTTGCAACAAAAAGGTCTAAACTACAACTCAGGAAAAAATAAAAAATGCTATAAAATTTTACTTGGAAATTTCTTAGTTAAAATTTGTCTATGCCCTATAGTGCAGGGCAAGGAAAAGAAAGAAGTTGCTTTCTTTCTTCCTATTTGTCCAGCTAGAAATAGCTGATTGTGATTTCAGCCACACAGAAAGATAAAGGCAATGCCTTCACCCTTTCAGTAGCAGAATAATGGCAAAAAGAACCTGGTAAGTCTTAGGAAAATATATATTCTTTCTTGTTTAGGACAGCCAATCAGGAATGTTGGAATACTTCCTGAAAGAGTAAACTCATTTTACCCAAATGCAAAGAATTTCACCTTACAGTGTGTGATACTTAATGCTGTGATCAACTCCTAGATGCTGTGTCTGAGGTGATTTTCAGTAATTTCCTTAAATTTTATTTGGTTCTCAGTAGATAAGAATAAAAATATCCTGTCTTTTTCTCTTCCTGTCCCTCTAATTGGCAGAATTTCAACCCAAGACTTTAGATCTCTTACTTTCATTTTTCATGTGTGTGCCAGGAGTAGTTTTTGGCATCTGGCACTTTAATAATAATATTTCCAGTGACCAGGCATTGGATAGAATCAAAGAATTGGCACTGTATTTTGTAATTTTCGCAGAAGCATTTGATTTGATTGACTCTAGAATGCTGATTAGAGGAGATAATGCTATGATGCTCTTGAGGATAAGTCACTTAGCTCAGATTCATGACGGTTTAACAAGAAGAGCACACAGATTTGTTGTACAGGGCCAGGAATCTGGCTTGGCTGAAATGGACTGTGATGTCCGCCAAGACTCAGTCTTCAGACCATGTTTATTGAATTTATTTGTCAATGATTTATTCTTGATTGTGTTAAATCTATTTTACAGCTATATAGATGATGCAATGTTACAATATGGTTCTAATTCATTGGCCATGGTAGAGAAGGATTCACATAATTTATGGAGTAAACTTTAAAAGGAAAGCCTTTTCTAATGAACTAGAGAACTGCTAGCTATTAATATTTCCAAACAAACCCCAAACACTTTGCAGTCGTTACTCAGTAAAAAAAAAGAGAAAGCCCTACACTCCCTACACTGAAATACATACTTAAGTAATGACTTAAGGATTGGATCAACACTGTCTAGTTACTCTTGAGCAATTTTGTGTTGAAATGCTGTTAATTGAAAGCAGGTATCACATTAAAAGGTAAGAAGTCCACAGAATATATTGTACTTAAGCAATAGATGAAGCAAGAAACAAAAAATCTGCAATGTGCTGTCAGAATAATGTTGTATAAGTTTAGAAGTAAGACAAACAGACTGTGATATCGATAAAAAGCTATGTAGATTTGTTTTATGTTAATGCTATGGATAGATAAAATCCAATTTCGCTTTAGGCAAATTTTCAGATTTGTAGCTTGACAGAGTATAAGAACACATCACTGCGGCTTTTATGTGAATAAGTCAACTTACTTCCTTCTCAGTGAGTCTGGAACTATGCAAATTTATTTTATGTTTGGAGAGGCCCCTGGTTATATGAAAACAATGTTGTTGTTTCTTTTAGATTTTAATTTAATATTCTGAGCCTTGGAGGGAGAAATCATCATAGACTCATTTACCCTACGGTCAATGTGACAGTATGGGAGGATGCATTTAATGCCTTAGCAGTAAGCATTTTGAACAGGCATCCAAAGGTGATAAGAACTGAAATAATCTTTGTAAAAATTCACCTGCATCTTAATTGAATGTTTAAAATCTTTCTCAAGGTATAACTGAGAATAAATTATGTAACGATGAGGTAGAAATTATTTGATTTTATACTTCCTTCTGCTTAATATCACCACATGTTCTTGGACAGGAGTAGGGCAAGTTTCTTGCTGTGAAAGTCATTTGAGATGCAACACAAAGCATTGTACATTAATGAATTTTATTATCTCCTGTGTTGATATTTTTATGAATGAAAATATAAAGGTATTTATATATTTCTTTAAAGGAGGTGCTGGTCGGGACGTTCATTTCATATTGGCATCCTCTGTTGTATATAAAATTTTTAATGCTTTATAATTTCATATGGATATTTTAAAAATCAAAGAGTTTTTACATGCAGTGAATACATTTTATATGAGGGTATGTGATACAACACATTCCTTCTTCAAGGCAGAAATATTTAGATGTGTCTCCTGTCTCTTAGTTTTATGTTTCAGGTTTTGGTTTGAGGGATTTTTGCAATTTTTGACCTACGGAGAAATCCCACGGATAAATATCTATGCCATGAAAATCTGGTTATGCTTTGCTTAATATTTTAAAAAGTAAACAGAATTTCCTAAGTCTTGGATGCATAAATTACTGACATCTAAGCCCTCTATAAGTACTCCAAATGTTGGAATATGCGAATGCTAAAAAAGATGTAAAATTCATTTATTTTGAAAAATAGTGCTCATTCCATTTATCTGTAGACACAGTTATCTCATCAAACTTCAGCCTTAGTAAGAACAAACAAAAGAGGTTTAGCTCCAAATTTCAGTGACACTTTGATACCTGCAATCAAATAATAAAATTATAAATGAAAATATGTGTCCATGTACACATAAAGCTGAGAAATGCATAATTTTTTCATAACTCCAAGTGTATTAAAAAGTCAAGACTTAGCTTAGACAGTCTCTGTCATGGATGTTTATCAGAGTTACTGTTTGCTCTGCCTTCCATCCTGTCTTCACCTTACTTTTAACTATATTGTCTTCTTCTTCTTCTGCCATAATTGAGCAAAATTGAGAAAATATTAATTCTGTTCACTGGAATACCTTATTCAAAACAAGGAGCTCCCATAATAGAAGAACTCTTCTGCCACTGTATGCTAAAAGAGATTAATCCTATCTTGGGAGAATATTGCTGGTATTGCTCCTTGTGCATCACTAGCTTGTAGTCATATGTACATAAAAAGATCCTTTGTCCTAAAAGTTGGGGGGGAGAGGAATCTAGGCTGGTTTCAAATCCAGGACTCTGAGAAAGGTGAGTCTTGCAGTGCTGATACTGACTAGTGAAGAAGGAAAATCCTGGTGGTCAAGAAAGTTCCTGAATTTAAGATTCAGCTCCATGGGGTTGGCCTCAGGGGAAGAGACAAACATGTTCTTCATTATCTTTTGCCTGACAGTTTAGTTGCCTTAGTCAAGCTAAGGCTAAGGTTGGCAAAACTCTGCTCTAAACAATTATATTTTTAGATTTTCAGATTTTTAAGATTTGCTTTTTAAACCTTTCTTTTTATCTATAAATGATATGGTTTCCTTCAAATTCTTTAAATACCTGTTGACACACTTGTTATCTTTGCCAGTTTCTTTGAAGATCTTTTGAAAAGATTGCTCTTTGAGTGATAATGAAGATAAAGGTACAGGGTGTTTAACCATTGGAAACTATCACTACTGAAGGTAAGCATGAAAAGAAAATCTCCCTCTTATAAAGCAGATTTTTTTCTTTATGAATTCACCTGTCAAAGACCTCTTGCACATGCTGAATTTCTGTTTACTGTGAGCTAGGTTTTTGCATTTACAGGAGACCAGGCTATTGAAACTGGGGATTTGAAAGATTTTTTACCAGAAGTGAAAATGCTGTGAGCAGGTCAGTTACAGATCTATTTCAACACCTCTTAGGCAAACTAATTTTTCTGTTCAGTTTATACCTTAATTTACATTTTGTGCAATGAATCACTGGGATAACCCTAACATTTGCATGCCATGACTTTTGAATGTTTAAAATAGAAGCCTTCATGTTGAATTGACAAATGGTTTGTATTAATATAAAATTAGATTTAGGAAAATCATTTAATCTATAAATGACATCTGGTATTTACAGCTTTAGAGCCTGATGAAGATAGATGCACTAACTTACATGTTTATAATATTTTGTAAATTTGCAAATGCGTATTTAAATTGATTGTATCCCTCTCCAATCCTTCAAATGTCACTGGCCCTCTAAGGACCTAGTTCAAAGCTCACTTTCATTAATGGAAAGACTTACAATCTAAATGTATACCTGAAAATTAAACAGAGACTAGGAACATTCCCTAGATCTGGAATACTACTCTTTCTACTGTTCAAGCATTAGGATGTTCCTCAGCCTGACTTGGGCCTGTGCCAGCTAGTTTTTGGACTCCTCAGCTAAAATTTGGATTTTAGATCAGGAGTCAGCATGAGCGAGTGAAAGTCTTGAACAGACACTTTGAGGGCAGCCACCTTGTTCTGGAGGATAAAAGAGTTAAGTTATATAAAGTGTGGGACTGTGTCAATTGGCCGTTGTGTCTCTTTCCAGGTGCTTACAATGTCTAAACAAGCAAGTTTGGGGTGCTGGGTTTCCCTGTGTTCTCACAGCCTTACACGGTATTGACTTCCCTGCGTAAGGCTGTGCTTGAATAGAACGGGTCAGAGGCTCATTTTGATCACCAGAAATTCTTCATCAGAATGTCCCTTCCAGTCCAAATTAGTGTAGAATTCCTAATTAAGAAAGTACACAATTCCACTACCTCATCCAAGAACAATAACTGGAAGGGGGAGAGTAAAGCCCTGGCTTAAAAAAATCAACAGCTGGGGAACCAGTAGACTGCAGCCCACTGGAGTCATCTTCTGTGACTTAACATGGTGGTGTTTGGGATCTCAGTGTGAGGCCAATGTGCTGCTGTACTCTAAGATCCAGGGTCAAATGGAATCAGACCTTTTAAATTTCAAGTGGTACTTTTGAATACCCAGAAGACTGGGGTCCATATCCCTTTGGCTTGGAAAAACAATATATTTGAAGACAAATATTAAAAATCTGTAAAAACTCAGGACTTAACTCCACTTCTTTGCATATAAAAACTCCAGTGAAGAAAATTATATATTCTGCAACAAAGTTACTTTTATTAATTGTTTCTAGTGTATCAGTATTTGTTTCTTCTCTTGAAGTTAAATATGTCTGTTTGGAGAAGCAAGGGACTATTCATGAGGTTCTTTACCATTTGTTTATACAATTTACTTTAATGGCAGTATTTAATATCTGCAAGTTTAGACAGAATTTGGGCCTTTAACATTGTTTTGCATGAATGTAGAATGCAATTATTTATCATCTTTTCCTTCCTATTCATATTTTGCTCAGGAACATACAAAGCCTTTACAGTCTCAGACCTATGTTGGTCTACAACAGACTGTACTTCTATTATACATATTTTCTAAAAAAGGTAGTGACAAATATGTAGACTGTAAGTTCTAAATAAGCTATAGTTGCAGTTATGACTGAAAGCAGATACACCTGAGGCACTTGTTTGTGTGCCTCTTACACAATATGGAGTCTAACACAGCAGTAAGAATTTTCTTTGGCTATATTATGGCAAAAAAATGTTGCATGTTTAATGGAACCTTGCCAGAGTGAGCAATAGTCTCAATGCATCAGAGTCAACAGAGTCCCTGAGACATCCTTGCTAGAATGGGAAAGGATGCATTGTTCCTTCAGTTGTGCTCATGATTCCCGTGGCCAGCATGCTTCCACACGTATTCCTCAAGGATTGTCTTCAATGCTCCAAAGTGAGAGTATCCAGGAGAACGAGTTCCTTGCTAATCTGCAAAGCCAGAAAGAGGGTGCAATAGGGAAAGGTAGCATGTATTTTATCTTGCCAATAATGTGCAGTTCAATATTCTTGCTAATAATGTGCTCTGTACAGTTCTCCAGTGCTTTTGTGAGGTTTTTGGACAGTTTTGGCCTCTGAAATCATGACGTCTCCAGACACTTTGGCTTCTCAGCTCCTTTGCCAAGACAAAATAAATCAAAGAATATTAATGCTAGGACTGGGAATATTCATGGAAATTCTTCATGTTGATCAATCTATTTTCCCAGTAGTCTCAAGTCTACCTCTATTATCCCTCTTGAGGAAACCAAGGGAAAATAAGTTTTCTAACTTGTGCAAAATCTAGGTTTTAACAGCCATAGTAAAAGAAAGACAAGTTTTGCCAATGCAAGTGAATAGTCTCTGTAAGATATATAGGAAATGCTACAGGCATTACATTTTCCCTTTTCTTCATTTTGGTTCCAGTATTTGTGTCTTTATTCAATGGTTCTATTTTGTTTCTCATCTCACTTTTCTCCATATTTTATTTAATTTTTTATCTTTTTTTCTTATCTTATCTTGTCCTATTAGGAATCTGCAGACCATCCTGGCTCTGTTGGCTCTGTTGTTCACGCACACAGCTTTCAAACTGGCTGAAAATGGACTAAAAATATCATCTGTTCCTGGCTAAAATGTGACTGTTAATTCCATATGCATTAAATGGATACTGTTTACATCTGTTTATACCTGGGCATTGCATGACATGACCTTTTGGTTTTGGTTTCCTGCTACCTCTGACCTTGCCTTTACAAAACCTGCTTCGCAACATCTGATTTGTACAGAAATTAAGTTCCTTGTGTAGCAGACTACCAGTTTCATGCAACATAGATGACAATGCTATTGTCTCATTTAAATAATACCTCTTATTAAGATGTTCTCTGCGAAAGCAAGGGGAAAATAAAGTTTTGTCTATAAATTATTGGCCAAAGACTGCTTTCTGTACGATATATAGAAGCTGTAAGGAAATGCAATCTATTTGGAGTACTTTTGTCATGGTAAACAGATCTTAAGTTCTCTATACAATTTTCAAAAAAAATTCTCTAGCAACCCAGAGATACAAAATATGTTCATATCACTATTGATAAAAGGAGTCTTAAAAAGGAAGAGTTTTCAACAAACTGAAAAGAGACCTGAAATCATTATTGTAAATATCACTAACAATCAATTAATGATATCTGAAATAAATGTGCATAAAGGAAAGCAATATAGAAATGAAATAAAATACAGCTAATACACCCAAAATTGTAAAATTGTTTTAAGAAGAGCCTTTCTCATTACAGCTGAATGTGATTTTCCAGATAAAGGCATTGTAATATGACCCTGTGTGCTGTTCTGTGTGTACAATAAAGCAAGCAAAATTAATCCCTTCCCCTGATGACCTCTAGAAATGAAAACCCATTATAGTAATAATATTTGTACTTAGGCCTTGATGTTTTTGTGCTGAATCTGAATGCCATGAAATGATTGTATACAGTGGCTGATGAGGACACATGTACAGATAAATACATAAATAATCCTCTTTATATAGGTGCAAGGTGACTTTTTAGATCTGGTATGGAAACTAGTTGAAGCCTAATAAAACTGGTAATCATTTTCTTTACTGCTTAGGCCTGAATCTTATTATGTTGAAAGGTCTATTAGGAATTTTTCCCTTTTTAACATGGAATGTATGTAACTGGATATTGTGCACAATTTTCCTGTTTGTAAAACTTGAATTAAGCATTGAAATTTCTGCCTAAGTTACTGGTTTTGGCATTTACCAAAGTATATAGGATATCAAATACTACAATACATCTTTGTTACCAGTCTGTGGTTCAGTTAGCAAACCCCACTTAAAGGGTAAAAGATCTTTTAAAAAACAACATTATTTAGCTTGGAACAGGAATCAATACTCCATATGATATGGTAATGAAACACAGACTTTGCAACATATTGACGGACAGTGAGAAAGTGTGTGTGGTGAGGGGAGTGGGTGTATTTGTGTGCATGTTGGAGGGACCACAATAGTATTAATAGCCTGTAAAGGAGGTTTCTGACATTTGGTAAACACATGAGCACGACACAGAGCACAATAGGAACTACAGTTCAGAAACAATGATACGTACATTACTCTGGAACGCCATTAAGTACGTGTAAGCTTTCTTCTGTCAGCATTTGTATTTTCACAGGATGTAGTAGCAAAGCACTGGCTTTGTGGAAAAGGAGGTCTAAAAAGCCGTCCACATATTGTTTTATTATTCTGCTTTACTTTTAATGTTTATGTATCTTTCTGATGTGGGCTGCACATTCAAGGCAGTTCAGTTTTGCACAGTCTGGCTTTCTATTTGTCTAAGTGGTAATAAATTCCCATTGATCAGGGCTTAGTGGAAATTAGAACACCCTCCATGTGCCTCAGTCAGGGAGGCTGCTCCCAGCAGACTCTCACTCACAATAAAAGCCCACTGGAATGTTTCAGGATGGTTGGTGTTGCTGCATATTACTTCACAATGTCAATACCAGAAGGCCTATTGATTTGGATAGCTTTCTTTAAATAAAAGAAATTCTTTAGTATTTGAAAATAGTAAAAATGGCCACCAGACCAAAAATAACACTACTTTCTTAGGCTGTCCATCAGCTTGGGAAACCCTTGAATTATTGTGCACTGTATTTTTTTTCAAAACCATATACTATGTTTTGTGATTTCAATATATTAATTGTAAAGATTTTTCATTCTAGACTTCATGTGAAAAAAAAGCTTGAATTTATTAATTATGTTTTATTTCAGATTAAGATTGGGATTTCTTTTAACCAGTGTGTATATGTGTTTAAAGAGTGTGACCTGAGAAAGATACAAATACATGCAAGACTTATCAGTCTCTCAGACCTGTACTACTCAATGTTGGTCAAGCAGCAGTGGCAGAGAAGATATTGAGAGGTTTCTTTCTAATGATGACTTCCATATGAGTATAAGCAGGCTGCTAAACAGTGAGAGAGAGAGGAGATATGAAAGCAAAAAAGACAGATATTAATTGGAAGGCTATATATGCTATGCTAGTATCTGCACACATGAAACTCTTCATAATTATTAAATACCTAAGTCAGTTGCTTAGATCCATATTATAAGGAACTAGCAGTCAAGATTTATCTGTATGACATAAAGATTGCCAATAAAGAGTGTGATTTGGCTTCAGAGGTGGTTTCTTTTTTCTAAAGAGGTTAGGAAGGCTGCACCTCAGCTATGTATCTAAGTGTGCCACATGTCAGGATGAATATGTCATCTCTACATCAGCAGTTTATAATCTAATAGTATTTCCAGTATTTTTACTCAGATTGTTGCCCACTCCTTCTTCTGGGTTCCATTTTCCTTTGCCTGATCCTTCAGGACCCTTCCTGGTATTTGCTCATCCCTGCAGGCATGACTTACTGTAAGTAGTTGATGAAGGCTACTGAGGGGATAAAGCTCCTTGGGATGGGTGAAAATATGTGGCTGCTTTTGCCTGGGCATTCCTCTTCAGCATCTCTCTGAAGCTCTACTACACTGTTTTCAAATCCTAGTACTACTCTATGAAAATAATGCAACTTTCTCTTCTGGCTCAAAATGTGGGGTTTTTTTCAAGAACAGCATCAGTCATGCACAGCCAGTTAAATGAACACTTGTATTCAAATACCTTACTGATTATGCAAAACAACTCTGCCTGTTATGATACACATTCAGTGAAGAAAATTGCTGTGTTATTTGGACTGCTTTTCCCGTCACAATGAAACATACATCTGCTTACAGCTAAAAGTCCAAGGGCCTGATTTAGTAAAAATTAGTGATCCATCAGATTGATGGGCAATCTGCAGTCTTGGTGCCTTGAAATTTCTTGCATCAGTCACCAGATCATGATTTACTAATAGGGTTTCAGGGCTTGCAAAATAGCACAACTCTAACCACATATTAATATTTAATCTGGCATCTTAAGTGCACCTAACAAAAGACCCCAGAGCTGCTGACAGGACCCTACATTGTGAATTTCTTTAAAAGGAATTGAGCATTTCCATAGTGGTTTCATGTGGAAATCTGAAACAAGGAGAAATACATGACTTAAGCCCAGCTCATGAACTTACAAGCTTCTGAATACCTTTTCTTGAAAAACTGTTTATAGTCTGAGGGTTTTTTTGTAATCTAGCTTCATTAACATATGACAGAACTTCCTTTGGCCATTTCACTGTCCATAGCTCACTATTGCAGAGAAATTTCAAAACTCATTTCTGTACCATGTGCAATTAAACAGTCTGTTCTTTTAATGCTTAATCCACTTGGCAACTCTAGATGAGGTTACTAAATGAGGTTAAAAATGTATAAGTCACAAAGACCTCTTTATAGCCATGAAATTTAGTAATTGAATCTGCACAAACTTAGTAAATTGGGCCCTCTGTGTTTTGTATAGCATTTTAAAGTAGCCAAAATAGGCAAGAAGCTGAATTACATATTGACAATGTTTCTACCATTTCTTCCATTTGATAGTTTAAATAGAGCAATAGAGTGATTTAATAAGCAACTTCTGCTGCTGCTGTCAGATGAATATTCTAATTTTACAAAATGTATATAGTGCGCGTCTAGAAAAACGTTTATTGTTTTCTTCCATTTTCATATGCCATAATTTATGAAAGATGTTCCAAACACCACCTGTAATAACAGAATGTTTATTAGTGTGCAAATGAGGGTTATAAATGATGCTGCTTATCTATGGAACAAAACACAAAAGACAACTTATTAGCAAAAGACAAATTGCTCAGCAAATTTCAATGAGCTGCTATGTTTGTCATGAAAAAAACCTTTTATTTGCACAGATCAATGTTTTTATAATCCATTTAAAATAATATACTTGCCACTAGGTGGCTATTTCTGATCAGATCATTTTACCATTTTAATTACATTTTTAATATCCTGGCTGCATAAACAAAGATAAATTACAAGCCTTGCACAATCTGGCTGCTAGCTCAGGCACAGTCTGTAATAATATCAGCTTTTGTTTGTGCCTCCTCTAATTAGATTCTGAAATCTAGGCTTTATCAATCAATAATTTTAATTTCAGAATTGCCTTTTGATCTTACATTTCGTGTTTGTTTGCAGAAAATGATCAGTAGGACAAAGCTGATAATTTATGCAGAAACAATCTCTCAGCAGAGTTACAAGCGCATTCCTAGCCATCAACACAACCCGGCAGACTAAGCTTGACACAGGTCTAATTAGCATGCAGATATGTGTCGCCTCATTGGCAATTCAAATTGCTTTTTTATAATGTACCTCAAATTGTGCTACTCAAACATTGTATTTGATTTCCAAAGCCCCCTGGGCATCCCATAATGTCTCCCTTCATCCTGGGTACGGAGCATTTATTGAACAATCTGCTTCGATTCTGGCTATCTTTTCGAAAGCACCCAAACATCATAACCATGGGACCAGGTTTTCCTCCTCATCCGATAGGAACTTGTTCTTCTGCAGGGTGGCGGGTGCCACATCCGTAGGTTCGGTGATGATATGTTACCTTGTGAGATCCTGCTCCCACTGTGGCTGCTCTATAGAGGGCTTCATTCCTGTGCCACTCATCTAAAAAGGGGGAGGATGTCTACAGAGCACACATTAATATGCGGCACATAACCACGTCTCTGAATGCCAGCCTTCCATTCTTCATTAAACAAAATGGCTGGATTGCAGTGATTGTTTTCCCCTCCACACGCGCGCGCGCACAGGCACACACACCACGCACGCAGGCACATACCCACACACCCCCCACATGCACTCTGGCTCTCTCCTTTTGTCCCTCATGCACACGCATTCACACACTCACACACACACACACACACACACACATATACACACACACTCTCACACACACACACACACTTAGAGTGTCACTGTTGGTGCGGCGAGTTACGTGTGAAAAGTTATCTGCGGCATGCGTGACACGCAAGGAGATTCCTGCCAACGTCAGGGCCCTTTTTTGCCATGCAGCAACAAGTGGCAGAATCAATGGTTGTACAGTTATTCAGCAATGTAATTCATTTCACTGGCTTTGGCTCCCAGCCAGATCCGCCATCTGTCTCTTGCTCTCCCTCTCTCTCTCTCGCCTGAATTTGTCCTACATTTCGTAATGTTACGTGCTTGCCATCCTTATTCTATGTCAGAGGTACAGCACGAGCCTCACCCCCGTTCCGACGTGGAGTTCTGTGAGTTCGGTGGCACTTTGGATATTCCACTCCAGTGCCATAGGAAGAAAAGGGTAAGGAAAGAACAGAGGGGTAGCTGCAAAGAGAATGGTGCTCTTCTATCTGAAAGCCAGTGCCTCCGCTTTTTATTTAAAGCATTGATATGGATCTGTCTCACATGGGAACTTTTCCTGCTTCGTTAGAGTATCTTCGTTTTCTTTATTGGATGCTGGCACTGTACGCCACTGCACAGCTCCGTGGAATGCCTGCTGTTGGATACTTGCAGATCCCTGCCACCAAGCAACCTCCTGCATTGGAAATCGGGTGACTACTCCAGGATCTTATGCGTGCTTGCTGTTTGAAGCTGCAGAAAAGTGAATAATCAATTAAGTATTGATTTCTTGTAAGATTTGGTAAATTTCAAAGGCAAGACAAAGAGGATGGCTTAAGGAAAGCACTGCAGGGACTTGGCGTAAATTAGACAACTAACAGCAGTGCAGAATAAAATAACACCTCAACTGAATATTTCCTTGGAAGAATTAGCACTAGCTATTGGAAGACGATGGTGGATTTAATCAAGACGGCAGGCACGCTTGAGTTTTAACCGTGAACCTGAAAGAGGAGCTAATTATAACCACCTTTTTATATGGAGCTAATTTGACTGAATGGATGCAAATGTGCTTTATTTATGGATGAAGAAGCAAGCCTTACAGCATTGACTTTGGGATCATCGCATATGCTAAGCTTTACAGCTTCTCTAAAAGTCAAGCCTACAGTACATTTTTATTTACTGAGAAGGTATTTATATGTAAGCATAAGCTAGCCATACAAAAGATTCATCAGAACAATGTACTGTGTGGCACCGAGGATCTAATTATAATTTTGCAGCATTTCATGTTTTCTCTAATTTGGTACTTTTCAACCCTCGCTTGTGATGGGCTATAAATGGGACAATAAATGTATGATTTAAACTGTTGTGATTTTCACTGTATAGTTTATTAATCGTACTGTAGTTTTCTTAACGTGTTTTTGAATTATTCAGCAGTAATTTATAATGAAAGAAGCAGAAATGGTGGGGTGGTTTTAAATTCATTTATAATCTTCTCACAGATCTATATGTACAGGTTCTACCAGCCGATGAGCTCTATAATTATGAAAGAATGTTAAAATTTTCAGATAAATGGGGCACTGACTTTACAATGGGCACAATATTGTATAATCAGTAAAAGGAAGATTGTTATGTTTTGACTCTGTGGAGAATGGTCTTGGTTAGTTAACTCCTTCTATGCTGATAATGATAAGCAAATGTACTTTATATAAGAAAATAGGGGGGAATGTAATGCATTGGTTTGATGTTTTGCTAGTCTGAAACCTTAGCATATTTTTTTTCCCATTTATTTCCATTTCTGTTACTTTTCTTTTCCCTATTTGCTTCTCTGGGTTTTGTCGAGGCTTTTTTTTCCTCCTGTCTTGCAATCTACATTCCCTGAGCAACCACAGGAACCAAGTTACATTAAGCTTCAACACAAAGACGATGTAAGAATAATGAATCCTCATTTGCATCGACATTTGTATTCAGATTTGCCAGGCTATAAACTTGGCAGATCAAGCGGAATATTAAGTAGAGGCTTCCATGGTAAATTGCGACTCTTGCAATTGCTGAGTCGTTTTTCCTATTTTTCTGCATGCGTGTGTGTGTGCGTGTGTGTACATGTGTGTGCATGTGCATATCTGTAGTGCCAGGTGAAGTCTCAAGACTACTTGGTTTCTGAGAAGCACATTGGCCCTCTTTCTCTTTCAGTATATGATGTCAGTTTATGCAAAATGAAGCAGGAATACCCAAGCAGTAAGCATTTTAGCTGAAGATACAGCGTGACATATGAATTAAGTATTCACTTGCTTTTCTAGAGACTGTGTGAAAGAATTAAACAAATAGATAAACACTATTGCAAAATCACACAGATCTTTTCCAACAACTGGAGGTTTGATTTCTCTGAGTGTAGAGCCCAAAGCAAAAACTCTGAGGTAGTGTTGAACATACCTGCTGCATTATGCTGTTTTATCTGTGGTGGTGCTGCATGTGCGCATGTATGTTTCCATGAAAAGCTTTGGCCTTGGTGCACCTACCATCAGCTGCTCTTTGCTTTGGTTTGGTTGGGCTGTCTCCAGCTTTACAGCATGTGCAAGAGCTAAGTTGGCCCTTCTCTTCCAGAGCTGGATATCAAACCTTTTCCTTCACTGATATTTGATGAAGAAAAGGTGGTCCTACATAATCCATTTCCTCAAGAAAGAGGAAACCTCTGGATGAACCTCTTTCAGAATTAATAACTGCAAAAAATGGAGCATTTGCCTTATAATTCTCCTGTTTAACTTTGTGTCATTGAAAGTAATTTATTTCAGAAGCAGTGAAAAAATGCTCAGTCAACAAGTGTTAAAGATGCTTTAAGACTCACTTTTGCTATCCATAGATTTTCAAGTATTTCAACAAAGTCCTCTGGAGAGATTTTAAAAGTGTCACTGAATTAGGCAATGCAGGAGAAGATCAGGCATGCAGAAAATACTTCCAGTCTCTTCTTTCTGTATGCATCCCCTTCCTACCACTTCCATAACCACAGACCTAGCAAGAATGTCACTACAGTCCACAGTGTATGTTCTCACAGTTTATAGTTGGCTTCCATGTTAAAAATGTACAATTATAGAAAAAAAAACCCTGGAACTTCTTCCAGTCCTTTCTAAACAAGTTAAAGGACTGATTTTAAAAACTTTATCGGTTGATGGCCATTTAACTAATCCATTGAAAAGCAAGTGCAATGCAATGACTGAACATGTTGTAAACAATATTATACTGTATAAGTATTGGCTACAATTTCAGCTAAGAAAGCTGTATCAGCTTTGTTTTCTATAAAAATACACAAAACCCTAATACTGTTTGGATTTACTTTAATTTTGTTTTTACACTGTAATGGGATAATTGATCATGCAGGAAATAGTCTTTTGTAATGCAGTGTTCACTGAGGGAGGAAGATGATGCTCTTTTCACATAGAACAGCAACTTGTGGCAAGCAAAGCCAACCATGCATCGTTACTTGCTTGCTATTTTTGAGAAGCCTCATAACTATATTATTTTATTATGAGTGAAAACATGGAATATGATGTTTCCTTCCTTTGAAAGACTATTCTGAGCTACATTTCCAAAATGGTGCTTAAGGTAGAAGGGAAGGGTAGAACTTGCAAGGTATGTTTCATACTTTGCTTCCTTATGCATATCATCTTGATGAAATTATATTAAACTTTGTTATTTGGGTTCATATATGTATCTCCCACTAATTGTTTTGAAAATTTGCCCTAAAACAGCTAAAAAAGTGTCTTTTTCTGATAAAGGAAAAAAAATATCAGTAGCTTTCATAAAAATAAAATTTTAAAGATTTGAAAATATATTTAAGTTCCAAAATTATAAGGAATAAGAGATTAATAGACTGCAATGTTTTTTTAGAGAGGCATTTGCAATAGTCATTCACTAAGTGAATCCTTTGAAAAATTAATGCCCTTGGGGGTTTCTTTGTCCCCATTAAAAATTTCCCAATTTCTTGTTCCTTGACTGTAGAACCCAAAGAAAGGAGAGAAGAATGAAAAGTATTTTAGGCTCAAAAAAATTTATCATATTCACTGACAAAAAGATAAAAACACCTGGAGAAAAAAAAAAAAGGAAGGTATGAGCCTAATATTTCCTGGGAGAAACTCCAATCTCTTGTCTGGCCTTTTATGTGTACAGTGTTGTTGAGTAAAATACTAGAGTGCTACATATTTAAAAAATGTAGTGTGTGATGTATATTTGCCACCACTGGACAGAGTGATGGCAGGCAGTCAGTGCAGGCATAGCACGTGGATGGAAAGCTCAAGGCCCGTTACAGTATTTCAGTCTAGCTCATCGTGTTGCTAAAGAATTTAAGATTTCAACAATACAGAGCTCACTACATATAGCAAGGGTCAGATCTGCTGGCCCATAGCATTTAAAGGGAAGCTATAATTTTTTTACCATTAGTCCTCTGATCAAAGATCCTTTTGTGTAACCTACTGTTGTGATGACTATCACTCAAGTGTTGTATTTCTTACTGGCAGCTTACTTGTCTGTTTCTCTCATTGGTGTGGACTTATCTTGGGACTGAACTGTAAGTTTTCTGCATTTGCAGGAATGTAGTTTCTTAAATAGCATTTTTCAGATTACTTTGTGCATGAAACAGCATTTTGAACTTGGAGAATTTAACTTCTTATAGCCAGTTTCTCTTATATAGCCAGTAAAACATTTCCACTTCAAGTTTCTGGTTTTTAGTTAAGACAGAAATGACTTTTAAAACGAGTCAATAGGTATATATGTAAACCAGAGAGTAGAAGAACAGACTGAGACTCAGAAATGGCTTTTGCACTTTCTTTTTATAAATGATGAGAGCTAAATCTTTCTTTCCAAGGTGAAACACCTGTTCTCCTGCTTTATGGTTCCTTCAGTGGCCTGTCTTTTGAGACACCAAATCTGTAATCTCTGTGCACATTTCAGTAATTTACTACTAAAATTTGAATATTTTGTGCAAGATTTTCTAGTTTTGCTAAAGACTTTGGTGCAAAAGTGTAATCCACTAAAATGTGCTGAATGCCCTACTTTGGCATCCAATAAAAAGTTCATGATTTCTTGATAAAATAATTATGCTTTCAGTATCACCAGCTTTCACATGGCAAACCTTTTAATTTAATTACCAGAACTGAGTTATCTATTTTCAATTTCAAGCTGTCCTTCAATTACCAGAGACAAAATTTTAAAGACTATAAATATTGTTAGATAAGGAATAAACTGGATATGCACAAAATTCCCTCAGACCTGAGATCCTCTTTTGCAGGTTGTTACTTATTGAATCTTATATCAAATCACAGTGCAATCCAGTAATTTGTGTTTAAATAGAATCTAGCATAATAATATTTCAGTTCTGATCAGTACTATAACATAAATAATCCTAGAAATGCATAGTTTTAGACAACAGACAAGATTTCCAGGGTGGCTGTTTATTTGCATAATCAACACTGTCTCATTTAGTTTAGTGGTTACTGCTTTTGGCAAAATTCTGTGGTCATTAATTGTGCTTTGAATTTCATTGGGAATTTTGCTTAATGAGAACAGATTTTGAGGCAAGGTCAGCTCTCTGAAAACCATACCAACCCACACTTCACAGTGAGTCATAGCACAAGCAGCATGGAAATCACTTCACTCTGTACTGAATTTGGCCAGCTCTAGGGTTGAATTCAACATTTTGGTAACAAAACTCACCAACTGAGCACAGGGGAAGGCTGAGGAAAGGAGAATCTAATTTTTGAATTTAGGTCATTACAGTGCATAGGTTCGAGAAAGGAGAAAGCTTTGTGCAATGGAGGAACAATACTGGATGTTGATAAAACAAATGCAAGGAGATGGGAATTGAAACAGTATTTTTACTGTTAACCTAATGTCCATCATTAAAAGAAAGAACAAGATGCAGAACACAAATTCCAGTCATTACAACTTGCAATGTATAAGTACCAGTTTCTCCTGGATTCATAATTTACATTGGAACGTGCAATGAATCATGGCACATAGAAGTGGTCCTAGGTTGCAGAAGATAAATCTAATGACACATCAGCTATTACTAATTTAGGGCTGCCTGCTTCTGCTCTCAGTAACGAAAGTGGGAGGTTTTATGAGAACTACACTGGAAGCTTTATTTGGGCTTGTTCACAATACACCGAAGCTACTTTTGCTGTACTATGCCACAGTCATAAACATTGAATAGGGCATTTTAAATATCTGAAGTATTCTGGAGCCATATTCAATTTAGTTTTTCCATTGTGACCTAAGCGTTCTCTTAATAATAGTTAGCATAGAAGTTGATCCCTGCAGTTTAGAAAAGTATTTGATTCTTCTTTTAAAAAATTGAAGTTTTTGCATATGAATTGTCTAGATAACAAATCTAATTTCCTCTAAAGCACTTACAAAATATAAATAAAATGCTGCAAAATAGAGGTTAAAAAACATCCAGCTATGAAATGTGTCTTCTTCATCTTACATTTTTCAAATTCAAATTAGATTTTCCTTGCATTTGTGTCCCAGGAAACCCGTAAATTCCCTCCTGAAAATCCTTGCAGCCAGAATGATCCTAGTGAATGTTCAAGACACAGTAAAAAACATGGGGATGAGCTGATATCCCACTGATGCCTTTCAGACTCTTCTTGGCAATTAACACACCCAGTAAACCAGAAGATAGAGGGGCAGGATATGTTGAAGCTGTTGATCAGAAATCTGAGTCTGGGGGGAGAAGGAGAAAAGTGAAGCAGGGCAGACCCACACATGTTGTTGCATCATAGAAAATGAAGTGGGGAATCCTAGCAAAAGAAAATTTCCCCATAAGTCCACTTAGATAACACAGGTAGAAGGAGACAGGACTCTTTTAGGAAAGTATTACGAAAATGCAAGACAATATAGAGCTTTACAGTACAGGAAAACATTATTTACATTATTAAGAAGGGCAACTATTTTAGAAAGAAAAAACACAAGTACTTCCTTGAATAAATAACTGACTTTTTTACTGTTTCCACAGCTTCACAAATTTTCTCAGTACTACTTTGTATTGCACTTTCAGCAATATTCTGTATGATTTTTAAGCTCCAACCATCAAAATTGTTTTCCATTTCTCATACATACTACTTCAACAGTGCTTCTTCTTATACATAATGACTAGTGCTGTCTGGACGACCCGCTGAAAGTGTTTCAGAGTTTCTCAGCAGGATGAAAGTTAAAAACAGAAAGAAGTTGTAATCTTCTTGATTATTTGCAGGGAGATCACAAATTGCGGGAGAAGGTTATCTTGTTCTCAATAAAAATGAAGGATTGGGGAAAAAAAATTGCTTAGCATCCTGTGGGGGATTTTAACAAGTCACCTGCTAGTTTTATCTCAGTTATGGATTCCAATCTTTTGTTCAGCCATTTTGTTCCAAATGAGTCTAAGTTCTTGTGTTTCTTATTACTTGCATTTTCTTTCCAATTTATGTTTTAATCTATTTCTACAGCAGGACACTTCCAGATGTTTCATTTTGTGAAGTGTTAAGCATCTTAAGCATATGCAGATCCTCTGACCTGAGCACCACATAGGCTTTGCTTAGAATACCTTAGTACTTTTTGAAGACTCAGTTAGCATGTTCCATATAATTAAAAACAGAGTACAATGGTGGTTATTCCTGAGTTTTGCTTTTATTGGCATTTTGCATTAAAGCAAAAATAAACCCCTAAATGAGCTAAATCCAAGATTTTGAGTCTGGCCAGATATTTGCAATTTTTTTATTAAGATTGGTGGTGTCCATTTAAAAGAGTCATGACTGACAGCACTTTCAAAAATCAGGCCTCTGTCCAGCTGTTGAAAATGGCAGTCTCCAAACTTTAACTTGCCTTTTGAAAATATCAACTTCAGTCAATGCTGCATTTTAACTTCATGTCTTATTTCTTAAAAAAAACAAAACAGCACTCATGCTGAATTTATCTAATCCAAAAAAAATCCCCCAAACCTTAAACTGGTTATAATGTTCATTTTGCAGTAACTATATATTGATGTGCAATTACAATGAAGATTTCTACTATTCAGTACTATTCTACTATTTCTACTAATATTGTAGGAAATGCAAAGCAGAGAAATGTAGCAGAGACAGTTCTTATTCCTACCCCTGAAAGGGCAATACTAGAGAGAGCTGGCTTCAGCAGTGTTATAGCCAATACAAAAAGGGAGGAGTTTCTTCAATTCAAAAGAAGAAAAAATATTATCTTTTTATCATCAAATCATTTAGAAAAGAAACCACAGGTGGGAATCCTGAAAGCTTACATGAGTCAGAAAGGTCAAAAACCAATTTCTGACTTGTTGAAGACACCCTCCTGGTTCTTTGAAGTGTGATTTTTTTTTCTACTGGTATTCTTGGCCAGCCAGGCAGCTTATTAGACAATCAGACTGCTTCATGTGACTATTCTAAAGACTGTGTTGGCTTCTTATTTGCAGTGCTATTTAGTTTAAGGCTTTATCTGTGAAGGTTATTTTGTTTGTATTTGGTGGTATCTCTCAGCCCTAAGATTTGCAACTTACAAGCACACCAATCTCTGTAGATCTTCAAAACATGGTGGGAAACCCTATAATTTATTTTAATGAAGGTACTCACTTACAGAAGAAAAAAAATACCAAATAACATTTTAGAGTAGGGATATGCTTTCTAATGTCTAAGTGCATAATATGACATCGCCATAATAGTATACTTGGTCAAACTGTTAATAAATGCTAAGTCAAAACCTGTTAATAACTGCTAAGTAAAACAAATATTTCTAAACAATGCATCTAGTCCAAACATTAACTTTTGTATTGCATTTCCAAGAATTTGTCTCCCAAAATATGTAGCATATCTTACATTGTAAGTAAAGCAAATGGAAAGAGAAGATTGAGAATAGATAAGGGGGAAAATCATTTGATACCTAGCCATTTGATAGCAGTCACACTTCCCATGTCAAATGGCATAGATTTTTATTCAAAAAAATTACTTTTTGGAAGGAACTGGGAGGAGGGGCAGAATAAAAAAGTGTTTATTACCAGTAACAGTCCTGATACTTCACTTAAATGCCTTACCAAAAATGGAGAAAATAAAAAACTAAATTAAAAAAAATAGTACCAAAGGTAAAATCTCCTGATTTTTTTCTATATAAATTAATGATTTTAGCAACATGTCTCTGTAACTTTTGTAGGAATCTGTAGCATTTAATAGCAAACAGGACTGGGGGAACATTCAGTGCTAGACAAGAGTCCTGAAAGACAGCTTCTAGTTTCAATTTTCTTTATATAAAACATTAGAGATCTGTCCTTATTTATAATTCTTATTTCACTAAAATTTTACCTTGAACATTAAGATTTAGTACTCTTACTCTAGAGTACTAGTAGGAACAAGTTTAGTATGAGCTAGTATGTTGTTGTTTTCTTAGAAAAGAATGTAGAACATGTTGACCAGAAGTTGCTGTGGTATCAATTGCAAATGACCTAGTGAAACTTGGGGAAAAAATACACACAATCTACTTTCCCCAAGAGAAAAAAAAAATAAAGAAAGAAAACCAAAACCTACTGGATTTCAGCTGAAGGTTTGCAAATCATTGTGTGAAATACTAACCTTTCATCGCACTCGACAGATCCTAGTATGTGACAGTATGAATCTTCCAATCAAGCTGCTTAAAACCCTCAGGCCATGGCTTGACAACACAGTAAATCTTACTTCAGAGCTCTTGATGTAGGACTGGAAATACCACAGCCATGTGATGCAAAGCACTCATTTGGTACACGATCATTACTATGTCATTACTATGTTTGTACCAGCAACCTTTTGTTGGATCAGGCGTCATTTTTCCTCCTACAGGTGACTTGAAACCCCTATAAGAGAGGAAAAATTATATAAATGCTATACTGTATCCTTTGAGCAGTTCCGCAGTAATGCAATGGCATATTGATGCTGAACAAAATCAAGTTAGTATCCGATAGTGCAAAAATCTAGTATAAGTGGAGATAGAAGTTGCAACCAGAAAAAAAAATTCCTGTGCAAGGGTATTCCAAAATATATGAAATGGCTAGAAGCACTGAAAAGTCATATATTGAAGACTCATCTTAAAATTTGTTATTTGTTCTACCTAATGGAGCTTCCTAAAATTTTGAGTCTACAAGTTCTACAACATAGGCCTCAGAACTAGTAATATGAGTAAGATTATGCAGTTGAGATCCTAAAAATGCTGTCCTTTGCCATATGTAGGATAAAAGTTTGGGAGTTAATTTTTAGGGGTTATTTTTTTTCATTTGCTACCGGATGTAGACCAGAAAGTTGGAAGGGCTGACATCCTCCCACAGTAAGTTCTCACTGGTTTTCACTGCCAAAGTTTTCATGATAATAATCAAAATTTATACCAACAATTGTCCCTGACTGTGCTTAATAGTAAAACAAGATGGAAAGAACATTTTCAAGAACAAATTGTTCATTTGTATGCAAACTACTTGTCCTGAATTTTTCAAAAACCTCTTGCTTTTGCCTTACGCCCACGCCAGAGCAGTTCCAAACTATTAAGTTTCAGCACACTTAATTCTTATTGTTCCTGGCATGGCTTGTAGAAGAAAGGGATTCTGAGGAGATTTCAAATCTTCTTGTGTGCAGCGTAGCAGTTGTTTACAACCTTGCTGAACTGTATCAGTTAGCATCCTGCCTCATAAGAACTTGCTTGTTAAGGCTATATTTTAAATACAATTTTACTCACTTTTTTAAAATAAGGAAGGATTAACAGATGACCTAACAGTTATTAGTAGTCCAAACAATAAGGCTGCTTCTTATTTCATTGCAATTCCTAAGTGCTAATGCATCATGATGCCAAATAAGTCTACACTTGAAATTCAGGCATTCAAAGCAACTAAATAACTGTTCAAAGACTTTTGAATGTGAAGGTATTAGTCAAAACTGGAAGATATTCAAAGGCAAATTAAATTCATAAAGTTACAATTTTGAAAACAAGTTAGGTAAAAGATGTTAAAAAGAGAAGCTGAAGAAGCAATAAAATATGATTGGAATATATAGATTAAATAAGAATTTTGAAACAGTTTTGTGAGATTCTCAGGAGAAAATTGAGTTATGCCTGCTTTTGGTTTTGTTCATGATGATGGTAGGAAGAAAAGGAGTGTAAGTGATTAAGGCATTATTGTAATACTTTAAGTAACTTGGATAATTTCCTGACAACTTTAAGCCTTAGGAAAAAAAAAGTAGCTGTAAATACCTGTTTTTCAGCCACCATCTGTGACATCATACTTCTTAATAACAGAGTCTTGAAAGAGCCATAATTTTTCAAAATGTCTTCTCTAAGCAAAGCTTAGAGATTTCTTTACTTGGAAAAGAGAACTAAAAGGTTGGGGTATTTTTGGCATTGGTTTTATGTTTGGAATTTCAGTACATTTGGGTATCACCCAATATGGCACTCAATCAAATCAAATGTGGCACTTATCTTACTGGTGTTTGAATGTCCTTGACTTTATGGAAGCGAGCTGGAAGTCCATTTCTCTGACTGTTGTGGAGAATCACAGCCAGCAGCTATGGATATATTTTCCTGGCTATTAGGAATGTGCATTCACTAGAGGCTTTTCTTCCATCTGATGCATGTAAGGATGAGGAATCCCAGCCTTTCCATTCCAAAGACTGCAAGATGCCTATGAGGTTGACTCTTCTCTCCAACACCCACACAAGGGCTGGAAATAAAGCGGTTGAAGTAACTCTGTAGCTGGAGTTGCCAAGGCTTTGTCTACCCTTTTTCTGAAGAAAAGCCAAAACAGAGGCTGGTATTTTTCAACTTTTTTGTGACCACTTGATGTGCAGTTCCTGACTTCAGAGGTAAGTGTCATGTAATGGTGCCTCCTGTAATGGCAGTCAGATAATTCTGTATGAGTACAGTTTAAACTATCAACTTGAAGTAGTTTAATAGATCTAATAAATAGATATGACCATTGTCCTTATTCTGGCTTTCTTCAATGATGCTAACTGTAACTTTGCATTTTTATGCACCAGCATAATAAAATTTTAGTCATATTTTTCTTTAAGTTTGACTGCTTAAAGAAAGTGAGTGTGCATATCTGCCTCTGTCTCTGTGTATACTACATCAAAATAGATTTTCAAAGCGGTAATGTGAAAGATACAAGTAAAGAGTTCAGAGATTGGCTGTAGACCTAATCATATGTCTCATATTGAAAGAGACTTACTTGTTGAATTTGTCTCAAAGACATTTTGGCAGCTTTTCATTTGTGGTTTTTGCCAGTAACAGACATCAAAATAAGTGCAAAGATCTTTTTTCCCCTAAACTGCCAAATTAAAACATTTGCTGTCAGTTCCTTCCAGTTCATTGCTCTTTCACAGAATCATAAAGTAACGAACTATGTGAACAAAAAAAAAGTCTGATAAATATTTGTTTTGGGCTTTTTTCAATCAGAACTTCATGGAGACATGTTGGAAGGGACCTTAAGAGGTCACCTAATCTACAGCCCTGCTCTGTATGGGATCAGTTACACAGTGTTACTGGCAGACATTTGTCTAATATTCTTTAAAAATAGCCATTACAGGGACTTCCTCAACCTCACTGAGTAACCTGTTCAAATACTATTCTTTTTATAAGAATGTTTTTCCCATTATTTAAATTAAATATTTTTGCATGCAAATACACTGCTTACTTCTTTCCTTACCACCATGAAATGTCAATAATTGTTGACTACTCTTTTAACAATAAATTGATTTATTTGACTTTTTTGACAATACTGTTTTATCTCAGTTTGTTTAGTTCTGTTGATTGCCTCAGTAGCTATATATATAACAATGGTCTGGTTGGTATAGAGTTTGACTCTGTCATCTTTAGTGAAAACAGATCTTTGCCAGTGAATCTGATACCACATTACATGATACCACATTATATGCATATATTTATAAAAAAGAGAAAGATAGAGACACTAAAGTTCTAAGGGAGCAGTCTGTAATAAGTGCAACTATTTGGGAAATATATTTCAAAATTTCAGAAATCATGAAGTACATAGAATATATATTTGCATAGTCAATATTTTTTACTTTGCACTTGCTGTGTGTATATATATATATATTTATATAAATACTGCAGTGTGGGCAAGAACAGCACAAAATTATGAATAAACTAAGAATACAAAAATTCATTTCATATCCGGAAAGAGCTTCTGTGTCTTTGGGATAGTCACATTTTGCCTAGTGACCATGGCAGAGAAGTGTGGATCAGCTTCAGGCTAATTATATCATAGTCAAACATTGTCTTTATGTGTAAGACACAAAAGCATACAAAGACATACGTACATGCACCAAAAAAAAAATCACACACCACTTGTGCTTCTGAGCTTCTAAAACAGAAACAGAGAAATACTATGAAAAATATGTGCTTCAGTTTGGTTCAGATTTTTTAACCAATGATCTTTGAGCAGGTTCACATTTTTTCCCATACAGTTCAACCAACCATCATCAAAATGAGTAGTAATGAAATGAACTGCAATATCAAAAAAAAAAAAAGGTTTTGAAAAACCTTAAAGTTCTGAAACATTTGATCCAACACATGTTGTCCACAGGCCTTCTTAAAGAGATTTCCAAAAGGGGAAATATATCCTTCTAGTTCCAAATACAAATCTGGAAAAAAGGTCAGAAGGGGAGCAAGCACCCACATAAAAACTAGAACATTTGGGTCATTTTCCCACAATATTATGTGTTTTCAAAGTCTACGCCTCATTTTCTGGCTTCTAGTTTTTATATTCTTTGGTATTTCATAGCATTTTTTCTTTCATGCAACATGTAAAAAATAGTGTTCCATGTCTTAACAAATGAAAGAGTTGTAAGATTTCATACTTGGTACTGCTCCATACTCATCATTTGTATAGGATTAACACGCTCAGAAGCACAGAGATACTGAGTTGCAGCTTCATCCTCCATAAAAGAGACCACATTTTTATTCGGGGAAAAAGTAGTATCAAAGTACTTTCTAGTTCTTTGCATGCACTTGTTTAAAGAAACTTTTTCTCTCTTTCCTTCTCCCTATATGCCTCCTCTGCTCACCAACCTAAGAGAAAGTGTTGCTTTGATTAACTTGTGGCTGTAATGTTGTAAGTCTTTTCTCTAAAAGATCTGTTTGGACTCAAACTAGTAAAATTTTTTTAGAACATTGTCCAATGATCCAGTCAGTCTAAAATAATAATGTCACAAGCAATTCTTTTTTGGGTTTTTTTTTTGTGTTTAATGCCATGGCCTGAATTTACAAATCCAGTCTTACTCGATATATATCTGTAGAAAATGAAAAGAACTTTGATAGTTAAAAATGACTGCCTTTGTTAAAAACCTTACTGTCTCCTCGTTTGATGGTCACCTTTGAAAGCATTTTTAAAATGTGACAAAGGTGAAAAAGGATCTCAGAGAGGGCCAAGCTGTAGGCAGCATTTGAATACCTGGGGATCTGCCATATTTCTCTACCAACACATTGGCTTACTGAAAAAATGAATTAATTCCTATTTATTGATTTTTTTTCACTATTTATAAATTGAAGGGAGAGTCTGAGATCATGTCATTACAACAGGATCATAAATGAAACCTGTCCACAAGTTCTTACTAGAGATGCATCCACATTTTCATTTTGGTTCATGTTTTTTCTGGACTGTTATAATTACTAAACACTCTTTATCTTGAATATAGATTTTACCCATTTCAACAGGTACATCCATGCTTCCTGCTGCTTGTACTTTTTCTAATATAAGGTGTTTAATGAAGGAATAAGAGAAAAGTATAAAATATTAGTCCTCCAGGAAGCACATTACAGAGGACATAGCTGAGATGGGACTCTCAGTGCGGTGTCAGCTGATGATGACAAAGGTCCATTGTTTTAGAACCAAGCCTTTCACCTTGGAGGGAGCTCTGTTGGGCACACTATGGTCTGGATGAGTGAATAGAAGTCGACAACTGTGCCCTGCTGCTGCCCCTTCAAAACATGGCTACAGGGTAGAGGGACACCAGAGTCTATTTTCCTTCTCTTGTGCGTGGAGCACCCAGAAGTGAGGGCAGTGGGGAAGGTCTTGGGGCTGAGATGGCATTGAAACCTGGGCACTCTGCATCACACCTTGACAGTCATACAAAATAATGGACAAAAATAAACTTACCTGGAAGCAGCCCAGTTAAAACTTGTTGGAAGAAAAGAAAAATAGGTTGATTGAATATGCTTCCTAAAGAAAAGAACCATAAAGCTCGTGGCACATTTTAGAGGTTCTTTCTCTGGCATGACTGAAACGAGAAAAATTACTTTGGAAGCTGTACTTGCAAACTAGAAGGGAGAATATCCATGTAAATGTACTGGCTGATAGCATTTATAAAGGATCTGAAGCAGGTATGTGCAAACACTTATAAAATCAGATTCTCCCTACTAGAGAGCTTCCATGTTAATTTTATTAAGCTTTATTCCTAGTTACAGTCATGGTTTGACACTGGCCAAATGCCAGGCACCCAAAAAAGCCACTCACTCACCCTCCCCTGCTACAGCTGGGCAGAGGAGGGAAAAATTTAAACAAAGGGTTCATGAGTTAAGGACCAGGAGAAAACACTCCAAGGGCAAACCAGGCTCAACTTAGAGCTACAAAGTAACCTTATTACTAAAAGAGTCAGAGGAGGATAATGAGAAGTGAAATAAGCCCTTAAAAACAGATTTTCTTCCCTCAACCCCTCCCTCCTTCCAACCAACAGAACAGGGAGACAGAGGATGGGGGTTCTGGTCAGTTTGTCACCTGAGGTTTTCTTCTGCTGCTGAAGGAGAGGAGTCCTTCCCCTGTGAGACGGTGGGGTCTCTCCCACAGGAAACAGTTCTCCATTAACTTCTCCAGCATGGCTCCAAACCTTATGAGCAGCAGTTCTCCCAAAACTGCTGCAGTGTGAGTCCCTGCCACGAGCACACAGTTCTCCCCAAACTACTGTGGCTTGGGTCTTCCATGGGATGCATTCCTCCAAGGACAGGCTGCTCCAGCCTGGAAGCAAGGGCCCCTCCTCTCCACTGGGTGTCCCACTGGATCACAGCCCCCTCCAGGCCTCCACCCACTCCAGCATGGGCACCTCCCCGCCCCCCCACCCCCCCCCATGGGCTGTGGTGTGGATCATGGGGTTCTTGCATCCCCCATGGATCCCCATGGGCTGCAGGGGCACAGCTGCTTCACTATGGTCTCACCAGAGCCTGCAGAGGAATCTCAGCTCTGGTGCCTGGAGCAGCTCCTCCCCTCCTTCTCCACTGACCTTGGTGTCTCCATGTTGTCTCCCTCACATGTTCTCACTTCCTTTTTATCTCTGGCTGGAATTCTAGCTCTCCAGCCACCTTCGTTTTGACTTCTTCTTATATATGTTATCACAGAGGCATTACCATCATCTCTAATTGGCCCAGTTTTGCCCAGCAGCGTGTCCATTTCAGAGCCATCACAGACTGGCTGTGCCAGACATTGTGGAAGCTTCCAGCAGCTTCTCACACCAGGCCCTGCAAAACCAACACAATTACACACTAGCAAATCCTAATGCATAATCTTTAATGCAACTAGGCAAAATGTGCCTATGACTTGCGAGGCTTTTCTCATAGCTTAAACAGCAAGAGTTTAAATGAGATAAAAATAAAATCAATGGAAAAAAAAAGATAATACCACCAAGAATAATCTATTTCATGTTGTAAAATTAAACCCCAGGATTTAAAGGACATAAACTGCTTTGATTTGGTGCTATCTATTGTATTCTAAAGTATTTATAGTACCTATGGACAAAAAAAGGGTGCATTTAGAACTGCACATCAGTCTTCACTTAGAAGTGCTTTATTTTGTCTAAGTCACACCCTAACATAATTGTAACATAGCATTTGAAGTTAATTATACCATATCTAGGAAACACCCTGGATTTTATTGCAAGGCTGAATATGCCAAAGGTTTGGGTGCTTCCACTGCCAGCAGCTAGTAACACAGTAAGAAAGTCCAGCTTCCTGTAAAACAGGATAAAACAGGAATTTTTATAGACATAGTGAAAATATACATATATTCATGAGTCAGTGGAATGAGTCACAAAAACTGTGTTTTCACTTGAGAGGAAGCAACTTTCACCCATCTTACTGAGTTTTAGACGGGTCAGTCAAATTTTTTTGTTGTAACTAGTTTTATGATACTCTCTTCCTGCCTCTCTTTTACATATCTTGTGAATAAAGTTTGCATGTTCTAAGGGTTCATTTAGATCTGGAAAATTCACATCTGAGACAGAAAAGTGATTAGACCGCTTTCAGCTCAAAGAAAAACTATTTTTTTAGGAGAAGAAACAAAATAGTATAAAATAGAAAAAAATTTTGTTACAGAACAAACATAAAACTAGAATTTATAGATTTCTTAGTTAGAAAAGATCTGATGCCTACCTTGCCTACCTGAGTATCTTAAGAAGCCTATTGCTTCTTAAGATACTTAACAGTGTGATGCTTTTCAATGAATAGGGTGGCTTAAATTGTAATATGCCATGAAAATTTAGGACTGGTATTTCTGGTTCCCAAAAAATTCTGGTGCATTTGAGAGCTTTAGTGTGATCCTCTAAAGAAAGTTCTGTAAGGATCTGATTCTTGTTTACTCTCAACCTTTGTCAGTGTACTAGACTAATAGAAAAGTAACTGGATCCATGAGTACAACCAGTAATTATAAGAATCACAAGAGCAGAAATATATTCCTTAGGAAAATTTGCACCTTACATGAAATAACCCAATTTGATTAAAAGAAAAGCAAAATCAAAAGGAAATGCAATCACTACGATTAAATTCTTTACACTTAGTAGTCTTGCACTGATTTCCCTCACCTTTTTGCATGTACATACAAACTGTGTACAATAATCCTTGCTGGAATATCCTTAGCATAGATTTGGTAACTGTCAACCACCGGAATTTTATTACATTGCTGCATAAGTAATTGTTGCAGTGAAAATTCCCGATTTTTCAAAAATAAATGGTGCATAAAAACACATAAAAACTCAGTTAATATGTCTGAACTTGTTCAAGAACATGGCCCAGCTCAACCCATGGAACTAGTTTTTTATTCAGCAGAGACCTCTTAAATTCACTGCCTCACTACACAGTAAATCTGCTCTTTTAGCAGGTTTTTCTTTTAGCAGGTAGTCAATTAAGGGGGGGGACAGGTGTCCTCATGATATATATCTTTGCAGTGAAGTGTATGTTCTCACAACATTTCAGTTATCTTTAAATTTCATCACGTATTATTTAATGAGTGGTGTCCTAATTAAGTTTTTGATTTCCTGTGGTAACATGATTATATTTTTAAGCATATAGATGGTGAGGGAAGAATACTTTTATTAGCAACTCTCTTTCTTTTCACACTCTCAATGCCATATATTCTAAGCAGGGAAGAAATATAACCTCTCATTGTAATTCTCACCCTTTACTCTTCCATTAACTCGTATATGCACTTCAATGTGGATAAATAAAGGAACATCATAAAGTTATCATTTAGAAATTTAGGGTAAGTGGCAAACAGAACATTTAAAATGTACAAGCACTACATTCCTGATTTTCAGTGTTAGGGGAATTCCATTGTCTAAACAGCAAAAGGGACATAGGTGCATTTTGGGTGACAGAACATAAACAGACCTGTAACATTTAGTGGATTAATTTTTAACTTCTGAGCCTTAGAGTGATGACACTCATTGCTGTAAAGAAATAGAAAAAGGACACCACATTATTTCATCAAGTGTATGCCTTAGAAACCTAATTTTTAATTGCATTCCCGACAATTTAGGGTTCATTGTAACCAAATAATTGAAATATTAGATGATTCTGAAATGTAAACCTTATTTCTAATGTAGACATTAAAATGCTGTTACAAACAACCATTCTATTCTTAATTGAATTTGTAAAAATCTCCATTATTTAAAAAATAATACATGTACTAATGGATTTGATAAGATTACTGTAACTGAACACTGCTATAAGCTCCAAATCTTAGGAACACTGTGTATATTGCAGATGAATTAGCTGTTCTTAAATTAAGGAATATTACAGTCAGTAATGGTATGACATTCTTTTTTATGGCTGTGGCTTGGGTTATAATGTGACAGAAAAAAAAGTAATGTTTCCAAAATGACAGTTTTTAGATTTGTGTTGCCTGAGGTAGTTCAGCTGAACAATAAACTATAATTTGATTGATGGAAAATTGAAGTGGTTCATCTAACTTGCCAGTCTGTCTTACCCAAGGCTTTGGTTTTGCATGTATGATGATGTATCATAGTTTTAGAGATAATGTTGTTTGTATTATACATGAGATTTTTTTACACATAAAAATGAAGACTTCATTACCCAGTAAAGATCAAAATATTCTATGGATTAGCAAGGAATCAGATTTGTTTGAGAATGGATTTGTACATCAAAATGTGCTCCCTTTGTGAAACCAAATGATAAATAACATATAGGATCAGAGTGCCTTTATTTTCATGAGCAAATCAGCCATATCACTGGTTATGAAATTATTAACTTAAAGGAAAGGTGACATATGCACCCAAGAGAAACAATCAGATGGTGGTAGCTTTCCCTTCATCCAGAATTAATCCTGTGAAATAACAGGCCAGTCAGCAGAAATCTTTTCGAAAGAGCAATAACATTTTTATAGATAAATTAATAAATTTTCTTTTTGTAGAAAAAAATAGATTAATGAGAAAATAGTAGATACTATTAAATACATATTGGTAACCTTTATATAGGGTTTGACTTTTTTTTTTTTAATTACTGATGCAGTGTGTGCCCAGCAGCAGTTTCAGAAAAATTACTTTATAATTTTTTTTAACATCTGTGAGGACAATTTTAAATTGGTTAAACTAGCCAGTCAACAGCCATTTTTTTCCTTAACTATTTTGCATCAAGAAGGATGTTTGTCCTCTGCTCTTCTGTCATCAAACTAGTAACACCAGGCATCTCTAAAAAGCTAAAATAAAGTATGGCATCTAGTTTCAGCTGCTAAAGGAAGCAAGGTTTGAGGAAAGGATCATATAGTGGAGAGTATGATCATAAAGTCTAGGTTTGATTCCTTTTTCCCCCTTCATTTTCATTCGAAAGGAAAGGCCAGCTGTTGAGCCATTTTGAACAAGGGTCTTCCTTATTCTTTTTCTTCCTCCCTAAGAACATGAAAGAGCTAATATTGGCTTTCCAAGTGAAACTGTAACACTCCAACTTGAAGACACAGGCGTATTAAATCTCTCTGCTATTTATTACCCTGCAAAACACTAAACAAGGCTATGATCAAACAAAACTGTGGTAATCCAGTCTTCTGGGAGATTTAATTGGCATACTACACTCTTTGTTTTTTCTACACAATGTCCTGAATTACAGATGTTCAAGAGTTGGGCCTTAAGCAGCAGATAGAGCTTCTTATCATTACATAGAAATGCAGGGAAATTGTATTTGAAACTATCCTTGAAGTAACAGAAGATCTGTCTGTAATGAGATTTCCAAAATTACTGTAGGGAATTCTCTATAGTGGAAGTGCTTTCTTCTTGGGTCATTACATTGCCATAAGTCTTAATTTTCCAGGCATTTTATTCCTTCTCCCTCTGTGTCATGCTTTTTATCAGGGTTCAAACCTGGAAATGTCATTGTCTTTTCAAAACTGCGGCTTAAAACTGAACCATAAATTCAAGGAGATGAACAGAGATGATGCATCAATAGTAGGACTGGCCTTTCTCTGTTAGAAAAACAAAACAAACCAACCAAAACAAACAAAAACATGAAGAAAAGTTGCCAGACAGCTTTTCTGTATTTTTCAAAGTAAATCAAAGACTAAAGGAGAAATAAAACTTCTTTATTTACAGAATATGGAGAGAAATCTAATCATGGAAAGAAAATAATCAACTGAAACACAATGGGAGAAGACATTTTGAGTCTTCTATTCAAATTACAGACAACACATGATATAATGCCTTTTATAATTATTAACTCAATCTGAAAACTATTTAGAAGTTTTTTTACTGCAATATGTTTAGGAGGACACCAGAGTCTCACTGCTGGATAGAGCAGTGACTTAGGAATGTCCTTCCAGTTTCCTGAAAAATGTAATAACTGAAAACTTATTTCCAGTTCCTCAGCTGGGACTAATCAACATAATATTTCATCTGAACTAGTTTCTCTTTCATCCTAGTATTACTAATGGTTTATTGATAGGCATATTTATTTTGGGAAATCATCCGAGGGAAGCAACTCAAGAAGGGTTGGTAGGAGGATTATTAGTTGGTGACCATGAGATCAGCACTGTTTTGGACACAAAGAAAGGCAAAAATTTACAAAGTGAGAGGTCAGAGCCAGCAATAGGGAACTATTCATAATAGTACACCTTGGTAATGACTACAGTTCCTCCTGCCATCATTCAATGATTCAATGAAACTAAGTATACTAAAGAACAAAAAAGCAGAAGAAAAACAGTTGGGATGACCTGCTTTTCCTGAGAACATCAGAAAGGAAGAAGAGAGAGTTAAACCAAAAGTAAATATTGTTCCTAGTAATAGTAGTGTGAAATTGGTCCTGAATGTCTTCAAGTTGTCGGGGAAAAAAAAAAAAAGCTTTGTATTGCTTGGTTACAGGAAATCATGAATAGTCTTCTAGTTGAAGCAGTGGGATGAAAGCCAATCTGCTTTTAAGAGACTTCAGGCACTTTACATCTCCTAGCAAACTCCATCCCAGCTTGACTTTAAAACATTACCTTCTTTGTTGTCATATGTTCTTCCTATTATGTATATGCCTCTGCTTATGCATGTTCTGAGAGGGTTATGCACATACAAATCCTCTTTTTGTAAGGTCTCTTCTCTTTATCCATGACACATCTTACTGTCAAAAGTTTATCACTTTTGACTTGGAAAAGCTTCAAACCTCAAGTTCTTAAGTTCAGGTTGACTATATTCAAGATTCTTTAAACAAAATTTACTTTATAACTTAATTCTCATATCAAAATAGATCCTTCTGAGATCCCAAACCTTACTGACTGTCCTAGTTTTGTATATTTTCCCTTTAATTTGAATTCAATCTACTTTTTAATTAACTCCATGTTAATTACTTAAAGTTACTTTCACCAAAAGTACTTCTGGGGAATAGTTGATTAAGAAACATGTCAGCTAAACACATCTAGGAATAGAGTTCCTTTGGCTATTAGTTGCACTTGTTCTCCAGCATATACCTTGAGAATTAAAATTTCTCAGTGTCATAACTGCTGAGAATAGTGTTTCTCTCCATTAATTTTACAGATAAGTCTATCCATAGATGCAGTCCTATCTGATTACCTGAGTGCAGAGGAGAGTTCTGTCATTAATTATCCCAAGTAAATTTCTCCAGCCTTCTAAAAAGTGACCTTGGCGCTTTAAATACATGTCTATTCCTTCTTGGCTTTTCTTTATGTTTTATCACATGCTGTGTATTTCTGCCATTTTTCCCTTTTTGTCAGTATTTCTGGATAAGCCAAATATGTATTTCATACCTCTTTTATTCTCCAGAGAACTTATTAATCCTTTTGTCCCCAAATGTTTCTGTTTCCTGTTCAGCGTCACTAGTTCAGGATTCTCTAATTTGCTGTACAGGTTTCTGTTAATTTAAGCTTCTTCAAAAACCATTAAAAAAAAAACCTGCAAAGTTTGCTAAAAAATAAATTCAGCCTATGGTATTAAATAATTGTCATGGTACCTCAGTGTCTCACTAACATGCAGAAAATTTTTAGATTGGAAAGTTGAAGTATCCAAGCTTTGCAGATGCAGATAACCAAGTCAGACTGACTAAATGTTTATCCAAGGTCAAACTGGAAGCACTTATAAAAGGATAAAAAATATTTATTGCAGTTTTCATGCATCTCCTGTCCCTTGCCTTAATCAGAATACTTACCCACCCTCCACCTGCCTGCAAGACAGAGTATAGAAATATTGTGGGACTGACTATTCAAAGAGCAATAGGGAAAGACTCTCAATATACAATGGCCTGTCAAACTTTGTGACAGTTCACCCTTCACTTTTTCCTGGTAGTTATTGTCACAGCCATCTGTATGCTGATTTGTTTAAAACATAGTTTGTAGAATATGCAACCAAGCATCTGATCCTTAATGTACACATCTAAATTCCTTGAGCTCTTTGAACATTAGAGAAAAGCAACCATTTGTGACTTTTTAATTGGTGTCAGTTGGCTGTATCATTGTTACTACATGACATATGTTACAAGGACTTTTCCTGCTGAAGGTAGGTGCACAGAATGTCACTTTACATTTTTTGCAAGTAGCCAGTATCTCATCAGCTTTGCATAGCACATCATTAGCAACATCACACAGTGTGACAGTATATTGTGCCCAAATATAAAATGCTGATTCCTTAGCTGAAAATATATTATTTTTAGGTTGGAAAGCAGTTTCCATATCATAATGCAGGTTCCTGAACCAAAATAATCCTGCGGTTTGTCACAAAATTGCAAGCTGACAGATTCCACACAGGAATCTTTTACATTTATTCACATCACCAACACATTGCAAACAGTTCTCTCTCATTTGTTTTGACCTAAGGTCCTCTTAATCCTGTATGAGTGCCAGCAGGCTATTTCCAAGAAACTAATATAGAAACAGATTTTTGATTTAAAGATTTCTTTTTCTCATATACCAAATATCCATGCCTCTTTCTAGTTGGTTGAAGAACATAAAAAGTTATGTTGGTTCTTATTTATATTTTAAAATTTTATAAATTTTTAAAAGAGGTACAACTACAATTCATATTATTTGTACTTTGCTATGTCCTTAGTCAATGAGGCTATGTGCTCTCCCACTCTATTAATGTGAAGAATAAGAATAGATTCTTTGATTTTAAGACCAGGTGAGTCTGTTTATCCTCAGGGAAGATATGATGTGGAATCCTGGATTCACTGAAAGCACTAGCAGTAATTTTTGCAGATCTGGGAACTCTCCCATTGTTCTGTACGTAGAATTCTACCTTAAATATGCAGGAGATTCCTGACAACATCTCAGGCTTTAAATTTAACTATCATTTTTTACACCACAGCTCATTTTCTGGTACTGGATAATTTTGAACCAAGACACACGCTTGCAACCATAGGTAAAGTCTTTCTGAAGTACAATAAATATTCACACTAAAAACTCTACTAACTCAACAGACTGAATAGACTGAAAATCTTATTATAAATAAAATGAGAACTGCTATCATTTGTCTATATAACATAAGGGAGCATGCAGACATACAAGCTTCAAATTCCTAGCCATAAAAACCTTATAAACAAAAATCGATGTATATAAAACTTAATTATAAGCATATCTATAAATTTACAGGATTATAATTACAGATTCTACATTTTAAAGAAAATAGCATCAAGGCAACATACCTCTCTCTGTATTTAAAATGCAGATGAGACCTATATTAAACAAAAACTTGGGAACAGGGAAATATTGGGGGATATATGAACTTATTTTCTGTAAGAATGAAAAATATCTTTTTTTTTTAAGCACCAGAAGTTGATATCCACATAGGATTTGTAGGAGCAGGATTGATCCTCATGATATCTCTCAGATGTAACTAAGATTCTATAAGGTGGTTTTGTCTGGATATAAATGATGAAACTGACCTTACGCTGGCCAGAATATCAAAGATCTGATAACATTTCTGAATGGTCTGTTAGTTAAACCAAATTTCATTAAACCAAATTCAGAGCATGAATGTGACAATTTGTGGCCTAGCACCAGTTTCCAATTTGGAGACATCAAAAATGCTAAGAGTTTTCCTAAAGAGCAACATCCTTTATTGTTTCTGACTGTAAAAATGCTAGTATGAAACACAAAGAAAGATGTCTCAAATGGGACAAGTGATGACTTTCAAAATGACCTTGCAAACAGCACTGCAAGACCCTCTGCCCCATAGGAAAGTTGAAAAATAAAGGACAATATTTCTATGAATCTCTTTTTCTGAGGCCAAAACTGATTCTCAAAGTGCAGTCAGAAAACCTGGGAAAGTTCAGTACAATTTATGGAGAAGCCAGAGCTGCAAAACACTAGGCTTGTAATGCTTAAAATTGCGCTGAAATTGAATGTACAGGATGTCTTCTTCAAGATGCACTCTGGGAGAAGTTTTCGCACACTCAAAAATAATAAATAAATAATAAAAAGTACTTTTCTGACGCTTCAAGGGAGCTTCAAAAAAATATAAAGGGGTCATCCTGCCCTACAAATAAAGAACAAAAAAATAATTTAAAAACCTAAACCAACCAAACAAAACAAAAACAAACAACAGCCCCAAGCCCACAAAACAAAACAAAAGAACAAAAAATCAAAACCAAAACCAACCAAACAAAAAAGTACAAAAACCAACAAACCAACAAAAAGCCCCCCCACCAAGGAAAAGTCCTGTCCTGGAATACTTGATTTCCTTTTGATATTTGTATGTTTCCTCAGACTTGGTTTCTTGTTAAGTTTCTCACTGCCCAGTCTGCTATGGTGAGGTGGTTATCCCAGGACAGTCCACTGTAGATGTTATAACTGCCTAAGTTATAACTTAGAAGTGAGTTATAACTTACTGGGAAAGTAGCAAGCTTGCCATGTGACCCTGAGGTCTGGAGGGTTTTGGGCCCCCATCTGCCTGAACAAAGCATGTAATGAGGGGTCTGACACATGCTGAAAATCTCTTTAAAAGTTGAATTCAAGATCATACTTTTCAGCAAAATATATCTCTCAAGATGACATCTTTACTTTCCTTGCCACATCTATAGTCGGGCCATTCTCTCTCCTCTCACATCTTTATCCACAGCCTCTCAAGCTCTGCCCACTTGTTGTAGTTGCAGGTCAGCTCTTCCTTAGCCTGTCAGAAACCATTATAAGGCCAGACATGAAGCAAGATAGATCACAACCTACACACCACTTTGGGCAGTTGGCTTGTGCAGCACCCATGAAGAACATTTAGGATTAAATGAGCACTTCTTGCCCATGGACACTGACAGAACAGAAAATCAAAATGAGTCACAGGGCATTCATATTTTGCCTGGGTTACTGGAATCACTTGCAGAGGTTGCAAATATGGTATGTAAATCAAAGACTCTTCTGTGTTGCAGAAGACCTCTAAGATCACTGTTAACCTAAAACTGCCAAATCCAACAGTAAACCATGTCCCAAAGTGCCACATCTACAAGTCTATTAAATATCTCAGTCACCTAGAGATGGTGACTAACCCCTTCACTGGGCAGCTTGTTCCAATGCTTGACAGCTCTTCTGGTGAACAAATTTTTCCTAGTATCCCATCTAAACATCCCCTGGCACAACTTAAGGTCTCTTCCTCCCACGCTATCACTTTTTTTGTGGTAGATGAGGCTGACAACCATCTCACTACAAGCCAGAAGACACATCACTGCAGCAGGAGTCTGTGAGGAATGAGAATGCTAAAGTGAGACAATGAATAAAGACAATGAATAAAATCCAACCCTAGGGATGTTCCCTGCCTATGCCTCTTCCATCATTACCACTGCACCCTGAGAACAACTGACCGGTCAGCCTCACATTTGTGCCTAGGAAGGTCATGGGACAGATCTTCCAAGAAGTTGTGCTAAGGCACAGGGAGGACAGGGAGGTGATTTGGGACAGCCAACAAGGCTTCACCTAGGGCAAGTCCCGCCTGACCAAGCTAGGCCTTCTAGGAAAGGGTGACTATACCAGTGAGCAAGTGATACAGATTCCATTTATCTGCACTTCCATAAACTCTGACACAGTTTCCCACCACAATACCCCTGGCATCAATGCAGGCTGTTGGATGAACAGATTGAGGGAAGCTCTGCCAAGAAGGACTTGGGGGTGCTGGTGGATGAGAGGCTGGACGTGACCCAGCAATGTGCACTCACAGCTCAGAAAGACACATGAATCCTGACTGCATCAAAAGCAGTGTGGCCAGCAGGGTGAGGAAGGGGATTCTGTCCTTCTGCTCTGCTCTGGCGAGACTCCACCTGCAATGCTGCATCCAGCTCTGGGACATGCTCTGTAGGAAGGACGTGGACTTGGAGAGAGTCCAAAGGAGGGGCATCAAGTTAATTAGAGAGATAAAGCACCTTTCCTAAGAGGAAAGCTTATGAGAATGGGGATTGTTCAACCTGGAAACAAGAAGACTTTGAAATTACCTAATTGCAGCCTTCCATGATCTAAAGGGAGTCTACAAAGAAAGATGGAGAGGACTTTTTATAAGGGCATGTAGTGACATGACAAGGGGTAATGGTTTCAAACTGACACTAGGTTTAGGTTAGATGTTTGAAAGAAGTTCTTTAATGCAAGGGAGGTGAAGCACTGGAACAGGATACCCACAGAAATTCTAATTGGCCCATCTCTGGAAGTACTTAAGACCAGGTTGGATGGGGCCCTAAGCAACCAGATAAAATGAAGGATGTCCTCGCCCAAAGCAAGGGGGTTAGAACTAGATCATTTTTAAGGCCACTTCCAATCCAAACCATTCCATGATTCTAGGATCTTAGTGGTCTTTTCCAACCTAAATGATTCTATGCTTCCTTGTTCTCCAACTCTCTCCTTGAAGTGGCAATGTCTGCAGGAAGATACAGCCCCAGTGGCTGTGCACTGTTCTTCTGAGAAGGAATGGTAACATCAGAGTGTGTAGTCACCAAATGTGGTTCAAGCAGTGGGCATACTTTATTTCACCAGAACTGCACACTGCCATCACAAAGGCTTCAGAGGTAGCTTTCTTCTCTGCTTCTGAGTTGTTTAGCTTTACAACTCAAAAGAGAGTGATTCTCAATTTCTCCCTAATTCCATCTCTCTTAATTCCAGCTGAGGTCACACTGTCATTCCCAATCACTGTGGTAGCTGCAGATTGACTAAACAGAGTGACATATGTGAAGATAAGGCAGTAAGAATGAAAAGAATTCACTAGAAAAGTTGAGTTTGTTTTCTGATGTGCTGGGACTCTTAATATTAATTATGGTGGGGTTTTTTTCTTTTGTTGGTCCCATGAGGAAAATTGGAAAGTCTAGAGATATTATAAAGAACAATCTTGTAATGGTTATCCAACATTTAAAAGTCTGAGAGAGTTGTTTGACTTTTTTCTTTTGTAAAATTATTTTTGTCTTTGATGGATCATTTTCACTTTTTCTGACCTTGATTCACTTTTCTGAGTCCCTATTCCAAATAACCTTGCTGCAGCAAAGCAAACAGCTTTAAATGCCATCACAGAACACATGAAAATTAAAAAAACAGTTAAGACACTAGGTCCAGCCCACAAGATGTGGGTACACAGTGCTTCCATTTCACATCACTCTTACACCTCTGTAATTGCACCTCTGAAGAGTCAAGCCTCACCCAAGGCTTTACTTCTGAGCTCTGCCCCAGCTTGTCTGGACCATATCAGTGACAGAGCTTGGATGTCATCTGACAGAACCAATGTCCTCTGAACTCCCTTTATGGATACAGATTGAAGTGGGAAATCCCTCTACGAGAGTAGGGTTTTTTTTGCCTTCCCTCTTGAATTCATTATGAATTTCAGCTCCGTTTCACACTGGGGCTACATTTAGTAAAGAAAATTCCTATCCTTGCTAGAACTTGCTTAAACTTACTGTCCTAAAACTGTAGAGTGTGTGCTTCTTCTATCTGTCTGGAAGCTCTATGATACTATTGACCTGCCTAATGCTGTTAAATAGTCCCTCCTAGTCTGTTTACAGTTTTTGTGCCAATCTGGGATCAGAAGTTTGATCTTTTGCCCCACATCATATGTCTAAGCCTTAACTTGTCAATCATACTAGATTTTCTGCTTTTGACATGTTGCAGCAAGGTTATAATGGTGTGCTAAGGCCATAAACCCACTTGTGGAAGTCCAGCACATATGGTACTACTGACTCCTCTGATGATTCCAGCATGATTTTCTGTTTGTCCCTCACAAGATCAAGGAGCTCTCTCACCCTTCTGCAAACAGAAACATGTAAGGCATAAACCTTGTGGTCTCTTTTGAGACCCCTTGACATGCAAGCAGAGATTTCTACAGTTATTTATCTTCTTATCTCTACTTTTGGATAAGTCTTATCATGACTTTGGCTGTCCAAGTAGTCCGTCACAAACTGCTCCTAATTCTCTTGTCTTCACACTGCTGGTAATGATACAGGAAGATCTGGAAACTTCAGTCCCAAAATCACTTTCAGAGTAACTTGAGGGTACTTCAAATACACTTGAGTTTTGTCTGTACATTGTTGAATTCTATTCTCTATCCCAGGTCAAAGGACCATCCCAACAGATGACTATGTAATTCAGATTGTACTCAAAAGGTAAAAAATATTTTATTTTTAAATATAGAAGAAATTATTAAACAAAACAGCACCTAATATTATCTATGACCAAAACCAGATTAAATGGGAAGCTGAAGAGCATGCAAGTTGGTAAAAAGACCTAGTAAATCTTTACTTGATAATTTGTTTTGCCTTTAACATTGGAAAGTACCAGATGAGGCATTTTGATACACTGTGACATATAATTATTCAACTTTACTCATGAGAAGTTTCTTTACAGCATCTTTTATAGTATTTCTTGAAGCAGTGATTTCTTGATTTTTATTATTAATTTTTTTCTTTTCATTTCTTTAATTTGACTTCAAATTAAGAATAAACCTAGTTCATAGCCTTTAAAGACTATTTTTAGGTCGAAAATTAATTGAAAGTTAGTAAGGTAATGGAAAAATATTAAGGCAGAAGAATTGTCTCAAAAAGACCACATAACCTTGGATATTGGAGTTATTTCTTTTTTGCTGACTTTGGTCATCTTCCACACTTTCAGTGGAAGAATTTCAAAACATATAGTACACATTGTACTAATATCTTGGAGAAAATAAGTATTGGAAAGATCCCATAAAATAAGAATATTTCTGTCATATATCATGTGTACTTTTCACACTTCTGTACAAAGGTAACATCCTACTCATTTTGTCTTGAATGAACTCGTGAGGGCCCCAACTCTATATAACAGGTATATTTAACTTTTTTATGTTATGGGTTTTTTCCCATAAAATTAATTTTATTTATATTAAGAGTCATTTAAGTCAATGTTTTGTAGAGGTGTGTATGAATATTCTGGCTTTACTTTTAATCTTCTAATTGTGTAACTTAATTTCACATCTGAAAGTTTTATCATGCTATAATTGAAAGACATTTTTAATCTGAAGAAAAAAGGGAGATCTTATTCAGTGTGAAATCAGATTAACATGGTAACATTTGGATTAATGAATTTTTGGTTAATTTTAGAAGACTTACTTGCAAAGTAATTTACCGTTTCTGTGTTTGTTGATATTGCTTTTTAATGTGACAACTGTGACATGCATTTCCACAACAGATGGATTAATGTCATTTTTGTAAAAATTACTTCAACTAGACAGGTGTTTCCTGTATATGTTTGACAGAAAATTAAACATTGCTCCAGATGTTCTCTTTGTAGCAAAGCCAGTTAATTTTATTAGAGCATTTAATCACAGATCAACAGTATAATAGAAATGCAGTCTATGTGAAGTAGATATTTAACAGAACTTCCTAATGTGGAAGAATCTATAGAGGAGTGAGGAACATGGTTTTGTAGGTGCATCCCATAAATGCACTGGTGGGGCATGATGCATTTTCTGAATTCAAACCTGAAGTCATCTCAGTTGTTTACCTAAAATAATTTTGATACAAGATAGATATTTTTAACTGGAGGATATTGATGGCCTTTACTTCTTCTGATATATCATCTCCCTAACCTCAGGTTCAGTTTCAAAACAATGTATTATGAATTATAAGAGATTCCATATCTTTGGTTGTGGGGAGTTCTGCACTGTTTTAATGCTTGGTACCCTTTTGTTAATATAGAGCTGCATAGATGCACAGGTAATTGCCCTGCTTGTAATGCATGAACTAAGATCTTTTATGCCAGACTTAAATATCATTACATGCCTAGCTATTCTTCTGTTAAGATTAGCTATAGATTTCCCAGTAATTATTACATCAGATTTATTCATCATTAATAAATTAGATCTGTGTGTTCTGTCAGGGACTTCTTGGGACTCATGAAATAGGTGAAGAAAAAGCTTTAATGTAGCCCTGGTGATTCCAGGGTAAATGTAGAAATATTCATTTTTTTTTTACTTTGAAATACTAGTTTATGTATATGGACTAATAGCAACTTAAACCCCTGTGATGATTGATGTTTTTTGTTGGCCCGTCACCTCATTGTATAGAAGTTTGTTTTAATGAGTTTCTCTAATGAATATTTTATACTGATACTTGGATGAATGGCATATGGTAAATGCAAGGTAAATTACAGCTCTTTAAATAAATATTTTTCATAAATTATTTATTTTGTGATGCCTGTATTGGTTAGATGTCATGTCAGATGAAGACTGGAAATTATTTACTCTAATACTTATTTGAGAGTTGAAAAAGTAAAAGACTTTTAATTATTAACAAGCTTCCAATATACTCATGTAATTTATGGGAAACTACCATAAATTGTGTAAGATTACAATTTTGTGGGGACAGTTTTATTTGTATCATGTAAAATAGAATAATCTCTTGAGTCTTTACAAGAATTTTTATTTATTCATACAAAAAATATTGTGCTATTCCTGCTAAAACCTATTTTGATGAATTCTGGCTTCAGAAAGATTATGAGTTCTTGTCAATTGTCATTATTTCCATTATTCATCCCTGGTTATTTTTAATGGTGCCAGAAATTAAAGTTAAAAATCAGCAAGGACATTCATAGTGGATTGAGTATCTTTGTTTTGTATTGGAATCCACAACTTTTACAAATGAAGCTCCAGAACACAGATATTTCTATGTATAGTAATGACCCAGTTCTAGATCGCCACTGAATTATTCCCACTTTTATTATTCTCAATGAAACTAAAGAAAGCTGAAGGAATTTCAGCATCTTTCAGAACTGCACCATTTTTTTCTTTCAGATATGCCAATGACTGCCATACAAAAATAAACCACAAAGGTGCAAGACAGCTGCTGGAACATTTAACATGGAACTGCAACAGCGTCTAGATACTGTAATCTTTAAATGTGCCATGTTAGAGATGCATATAAATTATTTGTGGTTGCCTGAAGATAGTTGGATTTTAACTTTAGACATAACCTACTATGCATACTCCTACTTACTAGGAGCTAATTTCATGACTAATATATTCCATATGCTTTTTAGAATAAACAAATCAAAAACTGTAACTAAATCACATCTGTTTTCAAGAGATTTTTATATGTCTGTAATCTAAATTCCTAATTCATGGCATAATTCTGATGTGGAACATTTTCTCATATGTATACATCAGGTGTCTGCTTTGCACACTGTTCAGAATGGTGGCTAAATGCATGAACTAGTCTTTAGGAAATAAAATATTTTCAAAGTACTAAAAATCACTGTCTTTTTCAGAAGCCTTCAATGAATATTCTATGAAAAAGATACATAGTGGATATTGATTATACAAACTAAGTGAAAGTGTTAAAGATTCAATGATCATAAAAGTCTTTTCCAGCCTGTGCAATTCTATGATTCTATGTCATGTGATAGGTCTCTGATTGAGAGGAAT